>NC_057809.1:202758070-202855534 GCF_018294505.1 Triticum aestivum
CCAAGGGAAAAAGGCTAGGTGGCGGATGGTAAAACCAATGTTGGGCACTGCTGGAAAAGCTTTACTTAAGGCGAACTGTCAAGGGGTTCCCATAATAGCCCAACCGCGTAAGGAGCGCAAAATCCGGGAACATAACACCGATATGACGAAAACTAGGGCGGCAAGAGTGGAACAAAACACCAGGCATAAGGCCGAGCCTTCCACCCTTTACCAAGTATATAGATGCATTAATTAAATAAGATATATAGTGATATCCCAACAAGTAAATAAATATTCCAACAAGGAACGGCCTCCAATCTTCACCTGCAACTAGCAACGCTATAAGAGGGGCTGAGCAAAGCGGTAACATAGCCAATCAACGGTTTGCTAGGACATGGTGGGTTAGAGGTTTGACATGGCAATTTGGGAGGCTGACAAGCAAATGGTAGGCATCGTAGCATGGGCATAGCAAAAGAGCGAGCATCTAGCATAGCAAAGATAGTAGTGATTTCGAGGGTATGATCATCTTGCCTGAAATCCCGCAAGGAAGAAGAACGAGTCCATGAAGAAGACAAACGAACGTAGTCGAACGAATCCTCACAACACGATGTTACCGGAACCAACCCGAAGAGCAATCACCGGAAAAGAAGCACACAACATAGTAAACAACCACCACATAGACATGGCATGATGCGCAAACAAGAATGATGCATGTCCGGTTTAATGAGGCATGGCATGGCAAAATGCACAAGCAATCCTACAAATTAAGTGGAGCTCAATATGCATCGGGATGCATATTGACAAAACACCACAACAATTATTTAGTTCTCTCTCGTTTATGTACCCCAACAATATTAAATGTTGATTAACATGGCAAGAGGTGAAACATGATGAAACTATCTAATCTAGGCAAGTTTAAATGAGGCCGGAACAACAAACAACAATTCCGGAAAATCCTTATATGCATAATTTAAGGTTTGGTACTGATCTGACCTAAACACAATTTTAGAGTTGTTAAGCATGCAAAATAAGGTCACCATGATAAACTAGGCATTTTTCTACCCCATTTACATATAAAGATTATTAAATTCCGAGTTACGGTTATTTAGTTATGAATTAAATCATTTTAACATGGCATAGGAGCAAATTAATGCAAAAAACATTTTTAACATTTCAAACATAGATGAAAGTTGGATATTATTAATCTACACAAAATTCTGAGCAAGTTTCATATATAAAACATTTTAATCTGATGCACGGTTAGTGAGTTATTAAATGCATGAACCAGGGGGACTTTTCTGTAAAACAGGTTTTCTCTGGAAAATTAGTAAATTCGTTCGCGAAATAAAAACAGTGACTCGGGCCAAATCAAGCTGGCCCAACAGGAGGAAAAAAAACAGAGGCGGGTCGCTGGGGTGTGGCCTCACCCATGGGCTTCGGCCCGTGAAGGAGGAGGAGGCAGGCCGACGATGCTGGGCCTAGGAGGCCAAGGCGGCCCACGCGAGCGAGGGCGTCGTCCTCCTCGCGCCTGGTGCACGAACAGGAACAGGGCGGCGGCGCCCTAGGTCAACAGCGAGGCGGCAGCAGGTCTCCGGCGGAGGAGGGAGGCGGATCCCATCAGGGATGGAAGGATCCGGGCGGTGGGGGCCAGATCCCGCCGGATCCGTGGCGGTGGCGGGGAGGATCGCTGCAGGGGAGAGGAGAGAGGTTAGGGAGAGGCAGGGAGATGAAGAGGAGGGGCGGCGGAGCTCCTGCCTGGGGGTTCACCGGCGAGGGTGGTCAGTGAGGCCTTCTCGGTCCCTCGGTTAACCGTTGGAGTATCAAACGAAGTCCAAATGATATGAAACTTGACAGGCGGTCTACCGGTAGTAAACCAAGGCCGCTTGGAAAGTCTCGGTCCAATCCGGAAATGTTTAATCCCCACACATGAAAGAAGGGAAGAAATGACCACCGGAGGAGAACGAAGCGCCGGAATGCAAAACGGACAACGGGGAAAAAGCTCGGATGCATGAGACGAACACGTATGCAAATGAAATGCGCATGATGACATGATATGCAATGCATGACACGCAAGCAATGACAAGGCAAAAACAACGAATAACTGAATGACACCTGGCACATCGGTCTCGGGGCATTACAACGAGCGCGTCACCTTCCACCAAATCACCGACCCCTCCACCAAATAAGCGTCGCCCTGAGCCATGGTGCACGCAGTATAGCCAGGATCTCAAGGAGCATTTGGCAGCGGAGAAGCAAATCACAGCCGCATGCGCGGATGAGGTCGCGATGGCTATCATTCGTGCCGACCCCCAGATCTTGGAGGAGCACCTCGCCGTCGAGGCCACCGTCGACGCCTCAAGCGCCGATGCCGCTGCGCAGTTGGCTGCTTTAAACGACAGTTCATGGCATTTTCTCGAGGCCACCATCGGTACCTTCGATGAAGACTACAAGGTGTTTTCTGAGCGTGCACGTGCTTACCTCATCTCGAGAGCCAGCTGCTACCTCTTTAGCATGCATTGGTTTTCCCTTGAAGAGGAAAGGGTGATGTAGCAAAGCAACGTAAGTATTTCCCTTAGTTTTTGAGAACCAAGGTATCAATCCAGTAGGAGACCACACGCGAGTCACCTCGTACCTAAACAAACAAATAAGGACCTCGCAACCAATGCGATAAAGGGGTTGTCAATCCCTTCACGTCCACTTGCAAGAGTGAGATCTGATAGAGATGACAATAATAAGATAAATATTTTTGGTATTTTTATGATATAAATTGAAAGTAAAGATTGCAAAATAAAATAGATTGGAAACTTGTATGATGGAAAATAGACCCGGGGGCCATAGGTTTCACTAGTGGATTCTCTCAAGATAGCATAAGTATTACAGTGGGTGAACAAATTACTGTCGAGCAATTGATAAAATTGAGCATAGTTATGAGAATATCTAGGTATGATCATGTATATAGGCATCACGTTCGTGACAAGTAGACCGACTCCTGCCTGCATCTACTAATGTTACTCCACACATCGACCGCTATCCAGCATGCATCTAGAGTATTAAGTTCATAAGAACGGAGTAACGCTTTAAGCAACATGACATGATGTAGAGGGATAAACTCATGCAATATGATATAAACCCCATCTTTTTATCCTCGATGGCAACAATACAATACGTGTCGCTTCCCCTACTGTCACTGGGATCGAGCACCGCAAGATTGAACCCAAAGCTAAGCACTTCTCCCATTGCAAGAAAGATCAATCTAGTAGGCCAAACCAAACTGATAATTCGAAGAGACTTGCAAAGATAACCAATCATACATAAAAGAATTCATAGAAGATTCAAATATTTTTCATAGATAATCTTGATCATAAACCCACAATTCATCGGATCTCAACAAACACACCGCAAAAGAAGATTACATCGAATAGATCTCCAAGAGAATCGAGGAGAACTTTGTATTGAGATCCAAAGAGAGAGAAGGATAATAACTATGGACCCGAAGGTCTGAGGTAAACTACTCATACATCATCAGAGAGGCTATGGTGTTGATGTAGAAGCCCTACGTGATCAATGCCCCCTCCGGCGGAGCGCCGGAAAATGCCCCAAGATGGGATCTCACGGGTACAGAAGGTTGCGGCGATGGAATTAGGTTTTTGTGGTGCCCTCTGATGTTTTCATGGTACGTAGGTATATACAGGAGGAAGAAGTAGGTCGGTGGAGCCACGAGGGGCCCACGAGGGTGGAGGGCGCGCCCCCTACCTCGTGGCCTCCTCGTTGATTGCTTGACGTCCACTCCAAGTCCTCTGGATCATGTTTGTTCCAAAAATCATGCTCCCGAAGGTTTCATTCCATTTGGATTCCTTTTGATATTCTTTTTCTGCAAAACACTGAAATAGGCAAAAAAACAGCAATTTGGGCTGGGCCTCCAGTTAATGGGTTAGTCCCAAAAATAATATAAAAGTTTATAAATAAGCCCATTAAACATCCAAAATAGAATATATAATAGCATGGAATAATAAAAAATTATAGATACGTTGGAGACGTATCAAGCATCCCCAAGCTTAATTCCTGCTCGTCCTCGAGTAGGTAAATGATAAAAACAGAATTTTTGATGTGGAATGCTTCCTAACATATTTCTCAATGAAATTTTCTTTATTGTGGCACGAATGTTCAGATCCGAAAGATTCAAGATAAAAGTTTAATATTGACATAGAAATAATAATACTTCAAGCATACTAACTAAGCAATCATGTATTCTCAAAATAACATGGCCAAAGAAAGTTATCCCTACAAAATCATATAGTCTGGCTATGCTCTATCTTCATCACACAAAATATTAAATCATGCACAACCCGGTGACAAGCCAAGCAATTGTTTCATACTTTTGATGTTCTCAAACTTTTTCAACTTTCACGCAATACATGAGCGTGAGCCATGGACATAACACTATAGGTGGAATATAATGGTGGTTGTGGAGAAGACAAAAAGGAGAAGATAGTCTCACATCAACTAGGCATATCAACGGGCTATGGAGATGCCTGTAAATAGATATCAATGTGAGTGAGTAGGGATTGCCATGCAACGGATGCACTAGAGATATAAGTGTATGAAAGCTCAACAAAAGAAACTAAGTGGGTGTGCATCCAACTTTCTTGCTCACGAAGACCTAGGGCAATTTGAGGAAGCACATCATTGGAATATACAAGACAAGTTCTATATTGTAAAATTCCCACTTGTTTATGAAAGTGACAACATAGGAGACTCTCTATCATGAAGATCATGGTGCTACTTTGAAGCACAAGTGTGGAAAAAGGATAGTAATGTTGTCCCTTCTCTCTTTTTCTCTCATTTTTTTATTTGGGCCTTCTCCTTTTTTTGGCCTCTTTTTTTTCTGTCCGGAGTCTCATCCCGACTTGTGGGGGAATCATAGTCTCCATCATCCTTTCCTCACTGGGACAATGCTCTAATAATGATGATCATCACACTTCTTTTTACTTACAACTCAAGAATTACAACTCAATACTTAGAACAAAATATGACTCTATGTGAATGCCTCCGGCGGTGTACCGGGATATGCAATGAATCAAGAGTGACACGTATGAAAAAAATTATGAAAGGTGGCTTTGCGACAAATACGATGTCAACTACATGATAATGCATGGCAATATGACAAGGATGAAGCGTGTCATAACAAACGGAGCGGTGGAAAGTTGCATGGCAATATATCTCGGAATGGCTATGGAAATGCCATAATAGGTAGGTATGGTGGCTGTTTTGAGGAAGGTATATGGTGGGTGTATGATACCGGCGAAAAGTGCGCGGTAATAGAGAGGCTAGCAAATGGGGAAGGGTGAGGGTGTGTATAATCCATGGACTCAACATTAGTCATAAAGAACTCACGTAATTATTGCAAAAATCTATTAGTTATCGAAACAAAGTACTACGCGCATGCTCCTAGGGGGATAGATTGGTAGGAAAAGACCATCGCTCGTCCCCGACCGCCACTCATAAGGAAGACAATCAATAAATAAATCATGCTCCGACTTCATCACATTACGATTCACCATATGTGCATGCTACGGGAATCACAACCTTCAACATAAGTATTTCTCAAATTCACAACTACTCAACTAGAATGACTCTAATATCACCATCTCCATATCTCAAAACAATTATCAAGTATCAAACTTCTCATAGTATTCAATGCACTTATATGGAAGTTTTTATTATGGCTAAAATAAAATTACCATGTTGTTCCAACGGACTCTCAAAATAATATAAGTGAATCATGAGATATCAATTATTTGTATAAAATAAAACCACCACCGTGCTCTAAAAGATATAAGTGAAACACTAGAACAAAAACTATATAGCTCAAAAGATATAAGTGACGCACATAGAGTATTCTAATAAATTCCGATTCATGTGTGTCTCTCTCAAAAGGTGTGTACAGCAAGGATGATTGTGGTAAACTAAACAACAAAGACTCAAATCATACAAGACGCTCAAAGCAAAACACATATCATGTGGTATATAATAATATAGCTCCAAGTAAAGTTACCGATGAACGAAGACAAAAGAGGGGATGCCTTTCGGGGCATCCCCAAACTTAGGCTTTTTGGTGTCCTTGGATTTTACCTTGGGGTGACATGGGCATCCCCAATCTTAGGCTCTTTCCACTCCTTGTTCCATAATCCATCAAATCTTTACCCAAAACTTGAAAACTTCACAACACAAAACTTAACAGAAAAATCTCATGATCTCCGTTAGCGAAAGAAAACAAAAGAACACTTCAAGGTACTGTAATGAACTCATTCTTTATTTATATTGGTGTTAAAACTATTGTATTCCAACTTTTCTATGGTTTATGAACTCCATTACTAGCCATAGATTCATCAAAATAAGCAAACAACACACGAAAAACAGAATCTGTCAAAAACAGAACAGTCTATAGTAATCCTGTATCAAACGCATACTTCTGGAAGCCCAAAAATTCTAAAATAAATTTTTGGACGTGAGAATTTATCTATTAATCATCTTCAAAAAGAATTAACTAAATAGCACTCTCCAATAAAAAATGGCAGCAATTCTCGCGAGCGCTAAAGTTTTTGTTTTTTACAGCAAGATCAAAAGGACTTTCCCCAAGTCTTCCCAACTGTTCTACTTGGCACAAACACTAATTAAACACAAAAAACACAACCAAAAATAGGCTAGATAAATTATTTATTACTAAAAAGGAACAAAAAGCAAGAATAAAAATAAAATTGGGTTGCCTCCCAACAAGCGCTATCGTTTAACGCCCCTAGCTAGGCATAAAAGCGAGGATAGATCTAGGTATTGCCATTTTTGGTAGGCAATTCTTCAATAAGATACCTATTACTCCTAGGAGTTTCTTTCTTTTTATTAATTATCAAACTCCTAGGCACGAAATCCAGAAAATCATTTGTAGCAAAAGGTTCCTTAAGGATAGTGAGAGAGTTGGGGTGAACACTTATGGATTTGAGGTCCGCATTTCCCTTACTAGAAGTTTCACCCTTATTTTTAGGAACATACATCAATTTGGCAATCTTACCATTAGAAGGAGTGTTTTTCACGAAAGAAAAGGCAGACCCTAGGTTGGTAATAATATCCTCAATTTTACCAATTCTAGTGGAATCTTGATCTATCTTTTCATTAACCATAGGTTCCCTTTCTTTAAAAAATTTAAGAGCAACTCCTACCTTAGACCCGTATTGGGTAATTTGGTTCTGGATCTTTCTATCCAAATTTTCAATCAACTCTATGGTGGCAACTTTATTTTCAATAATTTCAAGCCGTTGCATCAAGTGTTCCAAAGTTAAAATAGTTCCATTAACCAAAAGAGGTGGTGGGCCAAACAAATCTATCATAGCATTATAAGAATCAAAAGTATGGCTACCCAAGAAATTTCCTTCGGTAATGGTATCAAGAATATATCTATTCCAAGGAGTGATGCCTACATAAAAATTGCGAAGAAGAACGGAAGTAGATTGCTTCCTAGTAGATCTATTTTGCGCATTGCAAATTCTGTACCAAGCATCTTTTAGATTTTCTCCCTCCCTTTGTTTAAAATTAAGAACTTCATTCTTGGGAGACAAAGGAGTAGATAAAGGACTAACCATAACGATGAAGCAAGCGGAAAAGAGGCGAACGAAAAGAGAGGGCGAATAAAATGGCAAGGGTGAAGTGGGGGAGAGGAAAACGAGAGGCAAATGGCAAATAATGTAATGCAAAGGGTAAGAGTTGTGATGGGTACTTGGTATGTCTTGACTTGGCGTAGATCTTCCCGGCAACGGTGCCAGGAATCCTTCTTGCTACCTCTTGAGCATGCGTTGGTTTTCCCTTGAAGAGGAAAGGGTGATGCAGCAAAGCAGCGTAAGTATTTCCCTCAGTTTTTGAGAACCAGGGTATCAATCCAGTAGGAGACCACGTGCGAGTCACCTTGTATCTACACAAACAAATAAGAACCTCACAACCAACGCGATAAAGGGGTTGTCAATCCCTTCACGGCCACTTGCAAGAGTGAGATCTGGTAGAGATGATAATAATAAGATCAATATTTTTGGTATTTTTATGATATAAATTGAAAGTAAGGATTGCAAAAGAAAATAGATTGGAAACTTGTATGATGGAAAATTGACCCGGGGGCCATAGGTTTCACTAGTGGCTTCTCTCAATATAGCATAAGTATTATGGTGGGTGAACAAATTACTGTCGAGCAATTGATAGAATTGAGCATAGTTATGAGAATATCTAAGTATGATCATGTATATAGGCATCATGTCCGTGACAAGTAGACCGACTCCTACCTGCATCTACTACTATTACTCCACACATCAACCGCTATCCAGCATGCATCTAGAGTATTAAGTTCATAAGAACGGAGTAACGCTTTAAGCAAGATGACATGATGTAGAGGGATAAACTCATGCAATATGATATAGACCCCATCTTTCTATCCTTGATGGCAACAATACAATACATGTCGTTTCCCCTACTGTCACTGGGATCGAGAACCGCAAGATTGAACCCAAAGCTAAGCACTTCTCCCATTGCAAGAAAGATCAATCTAGTAGGCCAAATCAAACAGATAATTTGAAGAGACTTGCAAAGATAACCAATCATACATAAAAGAATTCAGAGAAGATTCAAATATTGTTCATAGATAAACTTGATCATAAACCCACAATTCATCGGATCTCGACAAACACACCGCAAAAGAAGATTACATCGAATAGATCTCCAAGAGAAGGGGAGAACTTTGTATTGAGATCCAAAAGAGAGAAGAAGCCATCTAGCTAATAACTATGGACCCGAAGGTCTGAGGTAAACTACTCACACATCATCGGAGAGGCTATGGTGTTGATGTAGAAGCCCTCCATGATCAATGCCCCCTTCGGCGGAGCGCCGAAAAAGGCTCCAAGATGGGATCTCACGGGTACAGAAGGTTGCGGTGGTGGAATTAGGTTTTCGTGGTGCCCTATGATGTTTTCAGGGTACGTAGGTATATATAGGAGGAAGAAGTAGGTCGGTGGAGCCACGAGGGGCCCACGAGGGTGGAGGGCGTGCCCAGGGGGTAGGCGCGCCCCCTGCCTCGTGGCCTCCTTGTTGATTGCTTGACGTCCACTCCAAGTCCTCTGGATCATGTTTGTTCCAAATATCACGCTCCCGAAGGTTTCATTCCATTTGGACTCCGTTTGATATTCTTTTTCTGTGAAACACTGAAATAGGCAAAAAACAGCAATTTTGGATGGGCCTTCGGTTAATAGGTTAGTCCCAAAAATAATATAAAAGTGTATAAATAAGACCATTAAACATCGAAAATAGAATATATAATAGCATGGAACAATCCAAAATTATAGATACGTTGGAGACGTATCACCAGCAGGTTGGTGCCCGGAGTGGCTCAGGCAACTCACCACTACGACGAGTGCACCCACGTTGCGGAGGCCTCGCCCTCTCCCATGTCCAAGGAGCCAATCGTCATCGATATCTCCGACAATGAGGAGTAGCTTGTCTTATTCGCTCACTATAAGGACCCATGTTTAGTTTGCTATCTACTGCCTTTCCTTAACAAATTCTTGTGAATTGTGCTATCTACTTTTACCATGCAATCTTCTGCTCTAGTGTATATGTTCTATATATCGTGCAATGTGGTGTTCAGTTAACTGTTTGGTTCAATTCTGCAAATATGATGTTTAATTCTTCAGGGTGCAATTTTCCAAGTTCACAAGCATGCTTGGTTTGGTTAACTGTCTGATCTTCTATTAGGAGTATGTTATATTGTGCAATGTGGTGCTCAGTTAACGTTTGGTTCATTTGTTGTGGTGTTTAGTTAACTGTTTGGTTCAATTCTGCAATTGATGACCCACAAGAATAGGGGATCAATTGTAGCTCTTTTCGATAAGTAAGAGTGTCGAACCCAACGAGGAGCATAAGGAAATGACAAGTGGTTTTCAGTAAGGTAATGTCTGCAAGTGCTGAAATTGTAAGTAGCAGAGTAGTTTGATAGCAAGATAATTTGTAACGAGCAAGTAACGGAAGTAGTAACAAAAGTGCAGCCAGGTAGCCCAATCCTTTTGAGGCAAAGGACATGCCAAAACGGTCTCTTATGATAAGCAAAGCATTCTTGAGGGTACACGTGATGTTCATCTAGTCACTTTCATCATGTTGGCTTAATTCGTGTTCGGTACTTTGATAATTTGATATGTGGGTGGACCGGTGCTTAGGTGTTGTTCCTACTTGAACATACCTCCTACTTATGATTAACCCTCCCGCAATCATCTGCAACTACGAGAAAAGCATTAAGAATAAAGTCTAACCATATCATTAAACTTTTGGATCAAATCGGTCCCTTACGGAATAGAGCATAAACTGGGGTTTAAGCTTCTATCACTCTCGCAACCCACAATCTAATTGCTACTCCACAATGCATTCCCTTAGGCCCAAATATGGTGAAGTATTATGTAGTCGATGTTCACAAGACACCACTAAGGGAATCACAACATACATACTATCAAAATATCGAACACATATCAAGTTCACATGATTACTTGCAACATGATTTCTCCCGTGACCTCAAGAACAAAAGTAACTACTCACAAACGATAATCATGCTCAAGATCAGAGGGGTATTAAATAGCATATTGGATCTGAACATATAATCTTCCACCAAATAAACCATATAGTAATCAACTACAATATGTAATCAACACTACTAGTCACCCACAAGCACCAATCTATAGTTCCGGTAACAAGATTGAACACAAGAGATGAACTAGGGTTTGAGAGGAGATGGTGTTGTTGAAGATGTTGATGGATATTTCCCTCCCCAAGATGGGAGAGTTGTTGGTGTTGATGATGACGATGATTTCCCCCTTCGGGAGGGAAGTTCCCCCGGCGAAATCACTCCACCGGAGGGCAAAAGTGCTCCTGCCCAAGTTCCGCCTCGAGACGGCGCCGCTCCATCCCGAAAGTCCTCTCCTTATTTTTCTAGGTCAAAATGACTTATATACCAGAAGATGGGCACCGGAGGTGGGCCTGGGTGAGCACAACCCACCAGGGCACGCCTGGGCTCCGTGGCGCGCCCAGGTGGGTTGTGCCCACCTGGTGGGCCCCCTCTGGTAGTTATTTGCTCCAATATTCCTCAAATATTCCATAAAAATTCTCCATGAAGTTTCAGCTCATTTGGAGTTGTGCATAATAGGTGGTCCTGATGTAGCTTTTCCAGGTTCAAATTTCCAGCTGTCGGAATTCTCCCTCTTTGTGTATACCTTGCATATTATGAGAGAAAAGGCATTATAATTACTCCAAAAATCATTATTATGGATAAGACATTATAAATAATAGTAATAAAAACATGATGCAAAATGGACATATCAACTCCCCCAAGCTTAGACCTCGCTTGTCCTCAAGCGAAAACTGAAATCGAAAAACATGTCCACATGCTTTGAGAGAGAGGTGTCGATCAAAACAAAATACGGACATAGAAGCATCATGTAGATAATTATAACATCAACAAAATTAAACATAAGACTTTTATCATAGGACTTTTATCATAGGCTTCTCATGAATAAGTGACAATTCATCACACAATTGAAGTATAAATCAAAAACTCTAATAGAAACCGACAAACTATGTTCTCAGTCAACTTTGCAACTACAATTCATCATCTTTTCAGGAAGGGTCACATATCAGAGCCTTTAGGCAAGTCCACATGCTCAACCATCATATAGTCTTCTATGATTGCTAACACTCACCTCGTACACATGAGCAAAACATTTCGACCGGACACATAGAAAGATAGGGGCTTATAGTTTTGCCTCCCAACATATTCACCTCAAGGGTGATGTCAACATTAATAACTCATGCTATCTATATTCAACTGGACATATGTCCCTATATCTTTCCTCACCACATGATGCTTGCCAAAGGAGAAAAATAAAAAGGAATAGAAGGAAAACTTTAACTCTTTGCATAAAAGTAAATACAAAAAAGTAAAAGATAGGCCCTTCACAGAGGGAAGCAGAGGTTGCCATGCGCTTATTTGTTTGTATGCTCCACCCCTTAGTGCAAAAGAACGTCACGTTGCATTGCCCCTTATGATAGCGACCTTTATTATGCAGTCTGTCGCTTTTATACTTCACCATCACAAGTTCGTGCAACGCTCAATTTTCTCTTACACTAAATGATCTCACACTTTTAGAAGCAATATTTATTGCCTTTTTGCACCGATGACAACTTACTTAAGGGATCTTTCTCAATCCCTAGGTAGGTATGGTGGACACTTGAAAATAAGATTTGGGTTTAAGGGTTTTTGGATGCACAAGTAGTATCTCTACTTAGTGCGGAATTTTTGGCTAGCAAAGATAGGGGCAAGCACCACATGTTAAAGGATCTATGACAATATGACTTCTGTGTGAATATAAACAAACATAAACCATTAAGTTGTTTTCCTTGTCCAACGTCCACAACTTTGGCATCTAATATTTTGATGAGGGCTCACAATCACAAAAGATTTCTAGGATAGTATATTTATATGTGAATCTTCTCTTCCCTTATTAATTCTTTCATGAGTTGCATCATTGACTTATGCTATGCTTGTCAATCTCTAATAAAATTTTCTACTTATACTTATCCTTATGTGGTGTCATCACCTACCATAAGATTAGTATATGATCTTTTCTTCATTTATTTCCTTTCTTTCTTTTAGTTCCTTTCTATTTTTTATTTTTATTTGCAAAAAGAAAGTAAAGAAAGCGAAAACTCAAACAAAACTTTATTATATAACCTAAACACGATTACAAGGATAGATCACTAAGCAACTCTCAAAGAAGAAAGGATCGAACTAACTTTTATTCATCTAAAGCAAAAGATCGAACTCAAATAAGTAAAGGCAAAACTATAGTGGGATGGTACGATACCGGGGCACCTCCCCCAAGCTTGGCGGAAGCCAAGGGGAGTGCCCATACCCGTTACTCAATTTTCTTTTGGTGGTGAAGAAGAAGATGGCGGTGATGAAGCGATAGTTTCCAATATAACGATGAGTATATCCTTCAAGCCCAGAATCTCCCGAAGGGCTTGATGAATTAATTCATCGTTTTTCTTCATTTATGCCATTATGTGTTTATTTTCCGGGCCCCAAGGGTTTACTCCTGTACGGTTTTCTCTTGGCCGAGACATGTCCCAATTGGATGGTATGTGCCTACGAGGAGTATTCTCGAACCCATAATTATGAATCAAATTGCGAAAATTATTACAATGTAACCTGTGTAAAGGCCTTCTTGGTGGGGTTTCTTTTTGCACTTCGAGACTCGGTGTCATAGCTTGATGAGGATTCAGATGAGTGGAGATGCTAGCCGGTGTCCCCCTTTCAGAGGCCTGAGTGTGAACCCCAAAAGGTTTTCCTCTCCTTCCTCCATAGCAACTTCTTCAGCTTCCTCTCTCCTTAAATCCTCCTGAAACACCTCTACATCCTCTTCTCCGTTGTTGGAGGGTGAGGAAGACATGATGCCTGGATCGACAGATCTAACATAAAACTACAAGAAAAGAGAACAGGAGATTTCTTCGCGATACAGTGATCAACAGGTTCGTGAAGTATAAATAGATTTTTTTATCTTGGGGGACAAGCAAACGGAAGAAAAACGGAGTCCGGAAGGTATCCAAGGTGGGCACAACCCACCTGGGCGCTCCAGGCCTGGCGCGCCTTGGTGTCTTGTGCTCACCAGGGTACGCTTCCCGGTAGTTTCTTTATTTCCTAATTTTCTAAATATTCCAAAACTAATAAAAATATTTTTGCGGATTTTTTGGAGTCTGTTTACTTACCGTATCATGTACCTCCTTATTTGCATGATTCTCGAGTGTTCCGGAAGGACTCTTTTATGTGTTCTTCCAGTGTCAAAGTTTGGATAACATTACTTTCAATATTTATGGGCGTACCTGAGATATAATGCTTTATTCGTTGCCCATTGACAACCTTAGGGTTAGTACCTTCGGTATTATTTATTTTGATGGCTCTAGACCGACAAACCTCCTCGATAACGTAGGGGCCGGCCTTCCCATTTTGAGAGGTGTTTTCCTGCGAAGAATCTGAAACGAGAGTTGTGCAAAAGAACATATTCTCCAACTTTAAACTCATGATTTTGGATTCTTTTGTCATGCCATCTTTTAACTTTTTCTTTGAATAATTTTGCAATTTCATAAGCTTGGGTTCTCCATTCATCTAATGAGCTAATATCAAATAACATCTTTTCACCAGCAAGTTTGAAATCATAATTGAGCTCTTTGATGACCCAATATGCTTTATGTTCTAACTCAAGAGGCAAATGACAAGCTTTTCCATAAACCATTTTATATCGAGACGTACCCATAGGAATTTTATATGTTGTTCTATAAGCCCAAAGTGCATCAACTAATTTCTTAGACCAATTCTTCCTGGACCTATTGACAGTATTTTGCAAAACTAATTTTTTTCTCTATTGCTAAGTTCAACTTGACCACTAGACTAAGGATGATAAGGTGATGCAATTCTATGGTTAACATCATACTTGGCAAGCATTTTACGGAAAGCACCATGAATAAAGTGTGAACCACCATTAGTCATTAAGTATCTAGGGACTCCAAACCTTGGGAAAATAACTTCCTTAAGAATTTTAACGGAGGTGTTGTGATCAACACTACTAGTTGGAATAGCTTCTACCCATTTAGTAACATAATCAACAACAACCAAAATATGAGTATACCCATTAGAGGAAGGAAAATGTCCCATGTAATCAAATCCCCAAACATCAAATGGTTCAACAGCAAGTGAATAATCATAGGCATTTCTTGATGCTTACCGATATTACCTATTCTTTGGCATTCATCACAAGATAAGACAAACTTATGAGCATACTTGAAGAGAGTAGGTGATGCGGAGCATCCCAAGATCATCCCATGGACCTACCTACGTCTCCCATGACACCACTTGGACCAATGACAAGGGCACGAGCAAAGGCTATCGAAGGTAAGGTGAACTCGCTCCTCTCCGAACTACCACTTTCTATACATGAGAGATGGCTACTACCTCAAGCGAAAACACTATGCATGGTCAGGTACTTGGAGGAGAGCCACGGAGCAGCTACACCCATCATACAAGGCAACGAGGACACGAAGCACCAAGGTCATGAAGAAGGAAGGCTGATGTCTACTACACAACCTTCTTCTTGTAGACATTGTTGGGCCTCCAAGTGCAGAGGTTTGTAGGACAGTAGCAAATTTCCCTCAAGTGGATGACCTAAGGTTTATCAATCCGTGGGAGGCGTAGGATGAAGATGGTCTCTCTCAAACAACCCTGCAACCAAATAACAGAGAGTCTCTTGTGTCCCAACACACCCAATACAATGGTAAATTGTATAGGTGCACTAGTTCAGCGAAGAGATGGTGATACAAGTGCAATATGGATGGTAGATATATGTTTTTGTAATATGAAAATATAAAAACAGCAAGGTAACTAATGATAAAAGTGAGCACAAATGGTATTGCAATGCTAGGAAACAAGGCCTAGGGTTCATACTTTCACTAGTGCAAGTTCTCTCAACAATAATAACATAATTGGATCACATAACTATCCCTCAACATGCAACAAAGAGTCACTCCAAAGTCACTAATAGCGGAGAACAAACAAAGAGATTATGGTAGGGTACGAAATCACCTCAAAGTTATCCTTTCTGATCGATCTATTCAAGAGTCCGTAGTAAAATAACATGAAGCTATTCTTTCCGTTCAATCTATCCTAGAGTTCGTACTAGAACAACACCTTAAGACACAAATCAACCAAAACCCTAATGTCGCCTAGATACTCCAATGTCACCTCAAGTATCCGTGGGTATGATTATACGATATGCATCACACAATCTCAGATTCATCTATTCAACCAACACAAAGTACTTCAAAGAGTGCCCCAAAGATTCTACCGGAGAGTCAAGATGAAAATGTGTGCCAACCCCTATGAATAGGTTCATGGGCGGAACCCGCAAGTTGATCACCAAAACATACATCAAGTGGATCAATAGAATACCCCATTGTCACCACGGGTATCCCACACAAGACATACATCAAGTGTTCTCAAATCCTTAAAGACTCAATCCGATAAGATAACTTCAAAGGGAAAACTCAATCCATTATAAGAGAGTAGAGGGGGAGAACATCATAAGATCCAACTATAATAGCAAAGCTCGCGATACATCAAGATCGTACCACCTCAAGAACATGAGAGAGAGAGATCAAACACATAGCTACTGGTACATAACCTCAGTCCCGAGGGAGAACTACTCCCTCCTCGTCATGGAGGGCACCGGGATGATGAAGATGGCCACCGGAGAGGGATTTCCCCCTCCGGCAGGGTGCCAAAACGGGTCTAGATTGGTTTTCGGTGGCTACAGGGGCTTCTAGCAGCGGAACTCCCGATTTATTCTCCTCCCCGATGGTTTTAGGGTATATTGGTATATATAGGAGGAAGAAATACGTCAGGGGGGCCACGAGGGGCCCACGAGGGTGGAGGGCGCGCCTAGGGGGGGTGGGCGTGCCCCCTGCCTCATGCCTTCCTCGTTGCTTCTCTTACATACACCCCAAGTCTTCTGGATTGCTTCCGTTCCAAAAACAAGTTCCGTGAAGTTTCAGGTCAATTGGACTCCGCTTGATTTTCCTTTTCTGCGATACTCTAAAACAAGGAAAAACAGAAACTGGCACTGGGCTCTGGGTTAATAGGTTTGTCCCAAAAATCATATAAAATAGCATATAAATGCATATAAAACATCCAAGGTTGATAATATAATAGCATGGAACAATCAAAAATTATAGATACGTTGGAGACGTATCAGCATCCCCAAGCTTAATTCCTGCTCATCCTCGAGTAGGTAAATGATAAAAACATAATTTTTGATGTGGAATGCTACCTAACATATTTCTTTAAGTAATCTTCTTTATTGTGGCAAGAATATACAGATCCATAAGATTCAAGATAAAAGTTTAATATTGACATAAAAACAATAATACTTCAAGTATACTAACAAAGCAATTATGTATTCTCAAAATAACATGGCCAAAGAAAATCTATCCCTACAAAATCATATAGTCTGGCTATGCTCCATCTTCACCACACAACGTATTTAAATCATGCACAACCCCGATGACAAGCCAAGCAATTGTTTCATACTTTTGATGTTCTCAAAAATTTTCAATCTTCACGCAATACATGAGCATGAGCCATGGACATAGCACTATAGGTGGAATAGAATGGTGGTTGTGGATAAGACTAAAAGGGAGAACATAGTCTCACATCAACTAGGCGTATCAACGGGCTATGGAGATGCCCATTAATAGATATCAATGTGAGTGAGTAGGGATTGCCATGCAACGGATGCTCTAGAGCTATAAATGTATGAAAGCTCAACAAAAGAAACTAAGTGGGTGTGTATCCAACTTGCTTGCTCACAAAGACCTAGGGAACTTGAGGATCCCATTGTTGGAATATACAAGCCAAGTTCTATAATGAAAATTTCCCACTAGTATATGAAAGTGACAAAACAAGAGACTCTCTATCATGAATATCATGGTGCTACTTTGAAGCACAAGTGTGGAAAAAAGGATAGTAGCATTGTCCCTTTTATTTTTTATTTGGCCTTTCTTTTTTCTTTTTTTTTCTTTTTTCTAGCCTTTCTTTTTTATTTGTCATTTCTCTTTTTTTGGCCTTTTTTGGGACAATGCTCTATTAATGATGATCATCACACTTCTATTAGTTATCGAGATGTGCAAAGACTCATGAGTGACATGTATGAAAGAATTATGAACGGTGGCTTTGCCACAACTAAAATGTCAACTACATGATCATGCAAAGCAATATGACAATGATGGAGCGTGTCATAGTAAACGGAACGGTGGAAAGTTGCATGGCAATATATCTCGAAATGGCTATGGAAATGCCATGATAGGTAGGTATGGTGGCTGTTTTGAGGAAGGTATATGGTGGGTTTATGATACCGGCGAAAGGTGCATGATATTAGAGAGGCTAGCAATGGTGGAAGGGTGAGAGTGCGTATAATCCATGGACTCAACATTAGTCATAAAGAACTCACATACTTATTGCAAAAATCTATTAGTTATCGAAACAAAGTACTACACGTATGCTCCTAGGGGGATAGATTGGTAGGAAAAGACCATCGCTCGTCCCCGACCGCCACTCACAAGGAGGACAATCAATGAACAAATCATGCTCCGACTTCGTCACATAACGGTTCACCATACGTGCATGCTACGGGAATCACAAACTTCAACACAAGTATTTCTGAAATTCACAACTACTCAACTAGCATAACTCTAATACCACCATGATTACAACTCGATACTAGAACAAAGTATGACTCTATATGAATGCCTCCGGCGGTGTACCGAGATGTGCAATGACTCATGAGTGACATGTATGAAAGAATTATGAACGGTGGCTTTGCCACAACTAAAATGTCAACTACATGATCATGCAAAGCAATATGACAATGATGGAGCGTGTCATAGTAAACGGAACGGTGGAAAGTTGCATGGCAATATATCTTGAAATGGCTATGGAAATGCCATGATAGGTAGGTATGGTGGCTTTTTTGAGGAAGGTATATGGTGGGTTTATGATACCGGCGAAAGGTGCACGGTATTAGAGAGGCTAGCAATGGTGGAAGGGTGAGAGTGCGTATAATCCATGGACTCAACATTAGTCATAAAGAACTCACATACTTATTGCAAAAATCTATTAGTTATCGAAACAAAGTACTACACGTATGCTCCTAGGGGGATAGATTGGTAGGAAAAGACCATCGCTCGTCCCCGACCGCCACTCACAAGGAGGATAATCAATGAACAAATCATGCTCCGACTTCGTCACATAACGGTTCACCATACGTGCATGCTACGGGAATCACAAACTTCAACACAAGTATTTCTAAAATTCACAACTACTCAACTAGCATAACTCTAATACCACCATGATTACAACTCGATACTAGAACAAAGTATGACTCTATATGAATGCCTCCGGCGGTGTACCGAGATGTGCAATGACTCATGAGTGACATGTATGAAAGAATTATGAACGGTGGCTTTGCCACAACTAAAATGTCAACTACATGATCATGCAAAGCAATATGACAATGATGGAGCGTGTCATAGTAAACGGAACGGTGGAAAGTTGCATGGCAATATATCTCGAAATGGCTATGGAAATGCCATGATAGGTAGGTATGGTGGCTGTTTTGAGGAAGGTATATGGTGGGTTTATGATACCGGCGAAAGGTGCACGGTATTAGAGAGGCTAGCAATGGTGGAAGGGTGAGAGTGTGTATAATCCATGGACTCAACATTAGTCATAAAGAACTCACATACTTATTGCAAAAATCTATTAGTTATCGAAACAAAGTACTACACGCATGCTCCTAGGGGGATAGATTGGTAGGAAAGGACCATCGCTCGTCCCCGACCGCCACTCATAAGGAGGACAATCAATGAACAAATCATGCTCCGACTTCGTCACATAACGGTTCACCATACGTGCATGCTACGGGAATCACAAACTTCAACACAAGTATTTCTAAAATTCACAACTACTCAACTAGCATAACTCTAATACCACCATCTTCATATCTCAAAACAATTATCAAGTATCAAACTTCTCTTAGTATTCAGTGCACTTCATATGAAAGTTTTTATTATATCCCTCTTGGATGCCCATCATATTAGGACTACTTTCATAACCAAAGCAAACTACCATGCTGTTCTAAAGACTCTCAAAATAATATAACTGAAGCACGAGAGTTCATCTATTTCTATAAAATAAAACCACCACCGTGCTCTAAAAATATATAAGTCAAGCACTAGAGAAACAACAAACTACTCCGAAGGATATAAGTGAAGATCAATGAGTAGTCAAATAATTATGCAACTATGTGAAGACTCTCTAGCATTTAAGAATTTCAGATCTTGGTATTTTATTCAAACAGCAAGCAAAACTAAATAAAATAAAATGATGCTCCAAGGAAAACACATATCATGTGGTAAATAAAATTATAGCTCCAAGTAAAGTTACCGATGAACGAAGACAAAAGAGGGGATGCCTTCCGGGGCATCCCCAAGCTTAGGCTCTTGGTTGTCCTTGAATATTACCTTGGGGTGCCTTGGGCACCCCCAATCTTAGGCTCTTGCCACTCCTTATTCCATAGTCCATCGAATCTTTACCCAAAACTTGAAAACTTCACAACACAAAACTTAACAGAAAACTCGTAAGCTCCGTTAGTATAAGAAAATAAATCACCACTTAGGTACTGTTGTGAACTCATTCTATATTAATATTGGTGTAATATCTACTGTATTCCAACTTCTCTATGGTTTATACCCTCCTATACTACTCATAGAATCATCAAAATAAGCAAACAACACATAGAAAACAGAATCTGTCAAAAACAGAACAGTCTGTAGTAATCTGTATCAAACGTATACTTATGGAACACATAAAATTCTAAAATAAATTGGTTGACCTGAGTAATTTGTCTATTAATTATATTAAAAAAGAATTAACTCAATATAACTCTCCAATAAAAACTGGCAGCAATTCTTGTGAGCGCTAAAGTTTCTGTTTTTTACAGCATGATCGCAAAGACTTTCCCCAAGTCTTCCCAAAGGTTCTACTTGGCACCAACACTAATTAAACACAAAAAACACAACCATAAAAGATTCTAGATAAATTATTTATTACTAAACAGGAACAAAAATCAAGGAACAAAAATAAATTTGGGTTGCCTCCCAACAAGCGCTATCGTTTAACGCCCCTAGCTAGGCATGATGATTTCAATGATGCTCACATAAAAGATAAGAATTGTAACATAAAGAGGGCATCATGAAGAATATGACTAGCACATTTAAGCCTAACCCACTTCCTATGCATAGGGATTTTGTGAGCAAACAACTTATGGGAACAAGAATCAACTTGCATAGGAAGGTAAAACAAGGATAACTTCATAACTTTAAGCACATAGAGAGGAAACTTGATATTATTGCAATTCCTACAAGCATATATTCCTCCCTCATAATAATTTTCAGTAGCATCATGAATTAATTCAGCAATATAACCAGCACCTAAAGCCTTCTTTTCATGATCTACATGCATAGAAATTTTATTACTCTCCACAGAAGCAAAATTCTTCTCATTCGGAATAGTGGGAGTATCATAAGAGACTCGAATACTATAAATTGTTTCCACATTAAAAGAGTAACGTTCAGAAAAAGGGTAATCATAATCATGCCAAGTTTTATAAATATAATCATCACTACTTTTTATAGCATAGGTGTCATCACAATAATCATCATAAGTAGCAACTTTGTTCTCATCATAATCAATTGAAACCTCTTCCAAGATAGTGGAATGACCACTAAATAAAGTCATGACCTCTCCAAATCCACTTTCATAATTATCATAATAAGATTCAACATCCTCCAAAATAGTGGGATCATTACTTCCTAAAGTTGACACTCTTCCAAACCCACTTTCATCAATATAATCATCATAAGTAGGAGGCATGCTATCATCATTATAAATTTGCATATCAAAACTTGGGAGACTAAAAATATCATCTTCATTAAACGTAGCATCCCCAAGCTTGGGAAAAACATTAATTGCATCAAATACATTCTCAAATATGTCATCCTCATCAAACATAGCTTCCCCAAGCTTGGGCCTTTTCATATCATAAGCATAACCACTCTCATCATTAATAGTATGGATAGCACCAATAGTATAGCAATTATCATCGTATTATTCCAAGCAAGTGTCAAAATATTTTCAAGATCATAAGAAGTATCATTATCTTCCGAATCATAATCATCACAACAAGCAATAGGCATAACGAGATCATCATCAAGTGCATTATCTTCCACAATTATTTTAAATTCATTTTATGAGGCACAACAATAATAGGAGCAACATTATTTGGGGGAGATATCTTTCTACCTTTGCTTCTCCGTCTTTTCATTTTCTTCTTCACATCATGTGTGGGTTTAATCTTATTTTTGGAGCTCCTTATTAATGAAATTGGTTGAATAGAAGGCTCCTCCTCGTTACCTGATTCATCATAAGAAATAATAGGAGGATATTGGGAAGTCTCTTCCCTTTCATTAGTATTCTCTTCATCCTCTATTTGTTTTCTTTTCTTTATGTAATTGGCAATATAAGGGTTTTCAATGCAATTCACTGCACAATACATATAAAATTTCCTCTAGATCAAAATCAAGAAATTTATCGCGATTAAATTTTGGAATACCCTCAGTTATACGTTTCATTTCTTCATAACCCAAAAGAAGACTAAGTTCTTTATGATGCTCAAGGGTAATCAAGTTATCACAATTTTTGGACACGACTTGATCATGAAGAAAATAGCATTGGAGCTTTAAATGACCATGTTCATTGCAAAGTTCACTAGGATGGCGATAAATATTGAATCTTTTAGCACAAACATCTAGCCTTTATTGCAACAATTTAGTTTCTAAATGCTTATGCCTCTTGCGATATCTATTTTCCCTATTTGGTGTGTACTTGCAAACCCAATGCACTCCGCAAAAATTGACATGTTTATAGGAGACATTTTCATCATAACTAATGCAATCATAATTAGTACTATGGATATTCAAGGAGTTCATACTAACAACATTGCAATCATGCTCATCATTCAAAGATTTAGTGCCAAACATTTTAATGCATTCTTCTTCTAACACTATGGCACAATTTTCCTTTCCATCATACTCACGAAAGATATTAAAAAGATGAAGCGTATGAGGCAAACTCAACTCCATATTTTTTGTAGTTTTATTTTATAAACTAAACTAGTGCTAGAACAAGAAACAAAAAAATTCGATTGCAAGATCTAAAGATATACCTTCAAGCGCTAACCTCCCCGGCAACGGCGCCATAAAAGAGCTTGATGTCTACTACACAACCTTCTTCTTGTAGACGTTGTTGGGCCTCCAAGTGCAGAGGTTTGTAGGACAGTAGCAAATTTCCCTCAAGTGGATGACCTAAGGTTTATCAATCCGTGGGAGACGTAGGATGAAGATGGTCTCTCTCAAACAACCCTGCAACCAAATAACAGAGAATCTCTTGTGTCCCCAACACACCCAATACAATGGTAAATTGTATAGGTGCACTAGTTCGGCGAAGAGATGGTGATACAAGTGCAATATGGATGGTAGATATATGTTTTTGTAATCTAAAAATATAAAAACAGCAAGGTAACTAATGATAAAAGTGAGCACAAACGGTATTGCAATGCTAGG
Source organism: Triticum aestivum (assembly GCF_018294505.1). NCBI lineage: Eukaryota > Viridiplantae > Streptophyta > Magnoliopsida > Poales > Poaceae > Triticum > Triticum aestivum. The sequence goes on from NC_057809.1 coordinate 202,781,405, forward strand.
AAACAAGGCCTAGGGTTCATACTTTCACTAGTGCAAGTTCTCTCAACAATAATAACATAATTGGATCACACAAATATCCCTCAACATGAAACAAAGAGTCACTCCAAAGTCACTAATAGCGGAGAACAAACGAAGAGATTATGGTAGGGTACGAAATCACCTCAAAGTTATCCTTTCTGATCGATCTATTCAAGAGTCCGTAGTAAAATAACATGAAGCTATTCTTTCCGTTCAATCTATCCTAGAGTTTGTACTAGAATAACACCTTAAGACACAAATCAACCAAAACCCTAATGTCCCCTAGATACTCCAATGTCACCTCAAGTATCCGTGGGTATGATTATACGATATGCATCACACAATCTCAGATTCATCTATTCAACCAACACAAAGTACTTCAAAGATTGCCCCAAAGATTCTACCGGAGAGTCAAGACGAAAACGTGTGCCAACCCCTATGCATAGGTTCATGCGCGGAACCCACAAGTTGATCATCAAAACATACATCAAGTGGATCAATAGAATACCCCATTGTCACCACGGGTATCCCACGCAAGACATACATCAAGTGTTCTCAAATCCTTAAAGACTCGATCCGATAAGATAACTTCAGAGGGAAAACTCAATCCATTACAAGAGAGTAGAGGGGGAGAAACATCATAAGATCCAACTATAATAGCAAAGCTCGCGATACATCAAGATCGTACCACCTCAAGAACACGAGAGAGAGAGAGAGAGATCAAACACATAACTACTGGTACATACCCTCAGCCCCAAGGGAGAACTACTCCCTCCTCATCATGGAGAGCACCGGGATGATGAAGATGGCCACCGGAGAGGGATTTCCCCCTCCGGCAGGGTGCCAGAACGGGTCTAGATTGGTTTTTGGTGGCTACGGGGGCTTCTGGCGGCGGAACTCCTGGTCTATTCTACTCCCGATGGTTTTAGGGTATATTGGTATATATAGGAGGAAGAAATACATCAGGGGCGCCACGAGGGGCCCACGAGGGTGGAGGGCGTGCCCAGGGGGTGGGCGCGCCCCCCTTGCCTCGTTGCTTCCCTTACGTACACCCCAAGTCTTCGGGATTGCTTCTGTTCCAAAAATAAGTTCCGTGAATTTTAGGTCAATTGGACTCCGTTTGATTTTCCTTTTCTGCGATACTCTAAAACGAGGAAAAAACAGAAACTGGCACTAGGCTCTGGGTTAATAGGTTAGTCCCAAAAATCATATAAAATAGCATATAAAACATCCAAGGTTGATAATATAATAGCATGGAACAATAAAAAATTATAGATACATTGGAGACGTATCAAAGGCCAACGAAACTACAGCCACCGGACGACCGGTCGGGACCGGACGTCCGGTGCCTAAAGCCTCAGCCGAGCCCCAGCGTGCGGACGTCTGGCCCAGACCGGACGACCGGTGTCAGCACCCGAGCCAAAATTAGCGGAAGTACGAAGTGACCGGACGTCCGGCGTCACCTTCACAAAACGGAAATAGCGGATGACCAGTGACCACCGGACGTCCGACCGCCCCTGAACCACCAACGACCGCTACATACTGGACGTCCGGTACCTGTGTGCGCACAGGATTCGGGGCCGAGGCCCATGTACCCCCTCACTTCGTCCCCATTTGCACTAAGACTATAAATAGACGTCCTACTCCTCCTAGCTAGGGTTAGTGTTGTGATAGCTCGTATTAGAGATAGAGCCTCGCTCATCCACATCGGATCTACTCCACGAGAGAGACCGCGGCCCCTCTACGGAGAAGATCCCCTTGGATTCAAGACACCCTTTTGGGCGGCCCCATCAAGACCTCCTTTGGAGAAGAACCGGTTACCGTGTATCGTCCCTTATTGATCGTGGATCATGTATCTCCCTTTGTGTTCATGGATCTAACGCATGTGTGATCATACTTGTTGGTTTGAGTGTTTCTCTTGTGTTCCCCTTTGTGATTTCCCCTCATGTTTCCCCTCGTGTTCTTCGTGTTCCTCACGGGATCCGCTCCTTTCATGAAAGATCGACCATCTTGGGTTCCACCCTACACCAGCAGGCTAATAAAATCCAGATTGCAATACCTTGTGAGCAGTTCTATCTCTAGCATGATGCCCTCCATAAGCCTCGGAGTGACATTTTCGTAGGATTTGTCCCCGTTCATGCTCAGGTACACAAGTCTAATAATACCATCTACTCCTTCTTTATAAAGATGTGGGTCATCCCAAAAGTAATGTCTTAAATTGTACAAGAATTTTTTCTTTTGTTGGTAAGTAAAGCTAGATGGTAAATATTTAGCAACAATGTAATTAGCATAATTGAAAGTGCTGGTTATCGACTAGAGGGGGGGGGGGGGTGAATAGGCGATTTTTATGCAAGTCTTCAAAACACGGGGGCTTTGAAGACAAACAGTAGAAATGAACCTATTGATATGCAGCGGAAGTTAGACTACACTAGACAAGCCATAGTCAAGTAAGCCATAAAGTGAAAGCACGAAGACTATTAGCAGCTATGTAGTATGGATCAGGATGGAAGATAGTATGAATCCAAACAGTAAATAGTATTCACTCAGTGAAGTCAATCAGATCATACATGCAACCAATGACTTCACGAAGACAAACTGTAAAGTAAAGGGAAGTGAAGGATAGAACCAGTAGCTCGATGAAGACAAGGTTTTGGTAGACCAGTTCCAGTTGCTATGACAACTGTACGTCTGGTTAGGGAGGCTGAGATTTAACTCAGAAGACCACGTCTTCACCTTATTCCCCTTGAGATAAGGACACACAATCCTCTCCCAATCACTCTGGTAAGTCTTCAAGGTGGACTTCCATACCTTCGCAGACTTCGTTCACTGGTGATCCACAATGACTCTTGGATGCTCAGAACGTGATGCCTAATCGGCTGGAGGATTCACGGTCCTCAAGTGTAACAAGTCTTCAGATCACGTGGACAGAAAGACTTCAGTGATGCCTACCATTCTTTGGCTCTGGGTGTTTTGGGCTTTGTCCTCTCAAGGATCTCTCTTTCAAATGCTTCGGAGGTGGGTTGCTCTCAAACGACAAAAGCCGTGCACTAACTCTAAGCAGCCACCAATTTATGGTGCAGGGGGTGGGCTATTTATAGCCAGAAGGCAACCAGACCTGATTTGTCTGAAATGACCCTGGGTCACTAAGGAACTGACATGTGTCCAATGGTCAGATTTCAAACACACGCGACAGCTTGACTTGGGCTACAAGTAAAGCTGACTCATCCAGCTCTGGATAAGATTTGCTCTCATTGTCTTCGCTCGAAGACATACGATTTGGTTGAGCATCACATCCGTCACTCTGACTTTGTTCACTTGGACCCCACTTGACAGTACGGTGGTTCCTATGATTCAACAAAGAAGAAAAGGAAACTATGAAACAACTATGTCTTCATACTCCATAGTCTTCATGCGATGTCTTCTCATGTCATAATCTTCATTGTGAATATCTTGACATACCACCATTGTGGTCATCTCTGGTAGGTAAACTGAATCAATATGAGACTACTACCTGTGTTATCCTGTGATTCTCACAAACACATTAGTCCCTCAACCAAGTTTGTTGTCAATACTCCAAAACCACTAAGAGTGGCACTAGATGCACTTACAGTCTCCCCCTTTTTGGTCATTGATGACAAACCGGTTGAAGTTTTCAACGGGGATAAAAGTATGTGAAAGTTTAAGGATTGAGGTATTGTCTTCATAAATAGCAAAAGGCTCCCCCTGAACATGTGCATATAAGTAGTTTGCTTTTGAATGCAAATGCACATGGCAGGTTTTACTTTGTGGAGATCCTCTTCGACTTATGAAGACAATTCATCATGCATATAAAGAGATAACGAACATAATGACATGCATAATGAAAAATGGACGTCTGCGGAATGACTTCATGCAGGATTTATCATCACATCACAAAGTGGTAGAAAAAGTAGCAGACGACCATCGATTTTAAGTGTTACAACTCAAAGAACCAAATGTTTCAAAAGACGAGAGTTGTAAAAACTTAGCAAAAATAATGCAACCACCCATAAGGACCCGCTTGAAGACTATCAACTCATAAGATTCTTTCCCTTTTGTCAGTAATGACCAAAAAGGTTTGAAGACATAGAGTATCTACCTGTTCCCATCAGGAGTAGATGTAGGTGCAGGGTCAACGCTGGAGTTTGGTGGTGCAGACGGTCCTGATATAGTGTCGAGATGTAGTGAAGCCATGGTTGGTGAAGTGGCGTCGTCTTCTTCATCGATGAATCTCGCAACAACAGTTCCAGCCGAAGATGAACACTCAGAATCTTCAATTGAGGGAGTGCGGCGCCAGCTTGCATTTTGTGGAGGCCTGGAATCAAACTTGAAGCCCTCAGTGAAGCCATCTTCGCGAAGATTGTCTTCAGAGCATAGCAGTGTGAGGCTCTTCCAGGACTGCCGACAGGCTTCATGGGCAACAAACGAGTTCTTGGTGGCCAAGTTTCTAATGTGATTGACGTCCACCAAGATACTCTGCATCTGATGCTTGAGCCAGTCATGATGCTTATCCTGCTTCTGATGTAAGGCCACAAGAAGCTCTCGGTCGTTGAGTACACGAGAACACTTTTGAGGCCTTTGGGCAATAGTACTGTCAGTGGCTTCAGTGTTTGCACGATGGGGCACATGCATATTTCCAGCCAGAGGATAAGATGGAGTTGTAGCATTGGGGACATGAATTCCTTCTATTGGTTGCGTGAAGCTGTGATGATCAACATTGTGAAGATATAGAGGTTGCTTGGCAGGCTCTGGGTAGATGACTTCAATGTACAGATCAACCTCAGGCAAGAAGACAATGTGATTGCGTGCTGAGGGCTGATAGTCAATAGTTGAATGGAGCTTGATTAGGTGCATCACCCAGGGAGCATAGAACTTCAGGCCAAATAGATCAATCCCAAATGCAGCAAGTTGTGTGATGAAGAAATCCTGGGTGTTCAATCTGATGCCATTAATGTAGTAAAACACCAAAGTCTTCATGCCTCCTTCAAGTTTGGCTTCAGCTGAGTGTCCCTTGTGTAACACCCCCAGTGTCATGCTACAGTAACCCTCTCTGATTAAGCTAATCATTTTTCCAAAACAGTGCTTAATCACCTTTGTTCAATATCCCATTTCAAATTCCAGTCAATTCAAATTCAAGTGAAGTTTGAAGTTGCTCAAAAGTTGCTGGAAAAATGTTCATCATTTGCCAAAACTTCCATAACAATTATTTGTTAAGGAACACAACATCACTTTTGTGCAAAGATGAGCATTAGCAATTATAATAGCACCAATTCAGCATTTTTAAATGCTATCCTACTTATGAAAAATATCAAATGAATTATTCTGGTCTCCAAAGTATTTATGGCACTGTCTATAATCACCAGGGATTTAATGGGACTCCTCCCAAAGTTTTCCTAAGTGAAATAGTTGACCAAATAATTCCCTTTCTCTCTCTGTTAATAAATAAAAGCTAAAACAGAAAAGAAAAACTGTTTAAAGTAAAAGAAAAAGGAAAAGGCCCCCCCTCAACTAGGCCGATTGGCCCACCTGGCCACCGCGCCCCCCTTGGGCCTCAGCCCACCTGCCCGACCTAGGCCAACCAGTTCCCCCTCCCGCGTCGTCTTCACTGTGCGGGCAATCGAGCGCCCGTGCCCGCGGTCGCTACCTAACCGGTTCGCCGCCCCACGCCGCGGCAACGCCGGTGATCAGGACGAGCCCTTCCCCCCCTCGACCTCGTCCTCGTCAGCCCCCCTCCCCACACAGATATTTTTCCTCTCCCCCAAATCTCTCCTCGTTCCCCATCGACGCCCGAGCGCAGTCGCCGCCGTTCTCCGTCGTCCCTGCGGCCACCGGCGTCCCCAAGCCCGGCAACCGAGCCTGGGAGGTGCGCCGTCCTATGCTTCACCGTCCTTGTCCATCAGCTAGAGTCGGGGAGGTCGGCGACATCGACATCGCCCTCTTCCCCTTCTCGGTGGTCACCGGCGATCACCGGAGCCACATGCCTCCCTCTGCGCTCCCGAACCTTGAGAGGCCTCCTTGTGCCTGCCCCGTAAGCTCCGCCTCCTTCCTCCCCATCCTTGCTCCGTTTCCTCCTTCCCTAGCTAGCTGGCCATAAGCGCCGGCTCCGCCGTCCGCCATTGCTGCCGCGCACGAGCTCCCGAGCTCCTCCTGCTCCGTCTAGTCCCCGTAGCGCACTCCTGGAGGACTGCTGCTCCCGCCTAGCCCTTTCGCCTGAGCTGTAGCACGCCGTAGCACCTTTTCCACCGTCGACCGTAGTCGCTCCGCCGCGGACCTCGTCGCCGGCGACGTTTCCGTCCAGGTCCGGCAATGCCACCACCACCACTCGACGCGCGGTTGAGTGACCGTTCGAACGTGCCTAGCGGCACCCCTTTCCGTGCCCCGTACGCATTTTCCGGCCAACTCCGGTGATGCACCGCCGCGGGTAGGCTCGCCGGCGTAACTCCGTCGGCTGCACTGACCTGGCGCCGATGTGACACTGCCTGGGCCACTGGCCAATGGGCCCAAGGGGTCCCGCTGGCCCGGTTGACCCAGTCCACCCGATGACTGGTTTTGACAAGTCATTGACATGCGGGCCCCACTTCCTTAATCAACGTTTTATTTATTTAAAATTATTTAGTTAACTTAATGAGACACTGACATGTGGGGCCCAGTTGCTAATTAACCTCATAGTAGTTTTAAATAAACTCTGTTAAGGCCTCTGTCCATGACAAGTGGGCCCCACTGGTCATTTTGACCAGTCAACCGCACTGTTGACTACTGACGTCACACGTACATCATGCTGGCGTCTTTTTCCTTTTCTGTTAGTTTAAATATAATTCCATAATATGTTTTAAACTTGCAAAAATCATAGTAATTAAACCGTAACTCCGATGAATATGTTTTCTATATGAAAGTTGCTGAGAAAAATCCAACGAATCCAAATGCGCGGTCCTTTTACCTGTCACATGCCCCTAGTATGCTGAACATGGAGCCGTCCCCTCTCTTTCATCTGTCCGAAATCCGCCTAACACCGGGAATTCATCCTCGGATGTTTATCCCCTCCGTCTGCAACATGTAGTACTATGTTAGGGCAACCCTAGCTCTGCCCGTCGTCATGCTGTGTCTTGTGATGCATGGTTTGCTCTGTATTTACTGTTTCTTCCCCCTCTTCTCTCTGGTAGACCCCGAGACCGATGATGCCGCTATGATCGACTATGTCACCGACGACCCCTCCTTCTTGTCTGAGCAACCAGGCAAGCAAACCCCCCTTGAGCATTCCGATATCGCCCATTTATTTCCCTCTCGTGCTTGCATTAGAACTACTACTGCTTTCTGTATGATCCTACTCTGATGCATAGCCTGTTGTTGTTACCTGCTTTCATACCTTACCTGCTTATCCTAAACTACTTAGTATAGGTTGGTTAGAGACCCATCAGTGACCCCACCTTGTCCCAGTTGCCTCGCTTTATGTTCGATGACTCGATCAACGTGATCGAAGACTAGGCCCCGACACCGCACATCACTTTCCCCCTTAGTTGCTCGACACTACCCGGTTATTATTGAGGCCGAGTGTGAGACCTCTTCAGCACTCTGATGTTAACCCTGTAGTGTAGCTATTCGGTCGTGGTCATTGAGGGTGATTTCCTCCTTAACCACTTCCGATACGACTCTGTCGTGCAACCCCTCAAGTGTGAACCTCGAGGGTGGTCCCTCTTACATTCACCTTGATGATTACATCGAGTGGAATTCGCCGGGGGTGATTCCTCGGGGTTTCTCCTTGATGTTTCAACACACAGTTACTATGGTTACTATGACTTTACACTGATCCAGGTTACTAAAGACGAGTCGACCCTGAGGGGTACCCGCGCGAGCTTAATTGCGAGTGATGTGGAGTCGGGTTGACCTGGAGGGTGCCCGCGAGACAATTACGAGGCGTGGCCGGGCATTCTTAGCCCTTGCCGCAAGTACTCGAGACGGGGCAACGGGGTCACATCTTTCGTGAGTTTCTGCTTGTTACCGTGTGCTCCTAATCCACTATGATTTGGATATTTGATCCGAGGGGCCTCTAGCTTGATAGCACTAACCATCACGTGGGCATAGTATGGGCGTTCTGCGTCGTATGCATCAGTCGAAGCTTAATAGACGTCAGCGACTAGATGGCGCGCGCCGGGTTGGACTGGTAAGCTCTTGCCTTTTTAGGGAGGTAGCTAGGTCTGCTCACCGGCCTCCCTCGCAACATGCAGGAGTTCCCGGGGAGATGGCCCATGACCCCTGGGGGCATAGGTTTAGTCTGGCGTGCTGGCCTCTCTATTAAGCCTAGGGCCAGTTGCGGCGTATTGTTTGGCCAAGGCCGGGCGTGACCCAGGAAAGTGTGTCTGGGTGGAGTTAATCGAGCGTGGTGGGTAAGTTGGTACACCCCTGCAGGGAAGAAAACATCTATCGATAGCCTGTCCTACCGTAACAGACACTTGGAGTTGTATCCCGATCGATACAACTAGAACTGGAAACTTGAGATGAGAAATGGTTATGAGACATGATTATGATGAATGGATAGTATGGCTCTGGGATTGCTTTCTCGCAGGGAGTCGATAAAGGATCTCTGGCCGAGGTTGATAACATTACTGCTACTTTACTTTATGCTACTCTACTCCCTCCTGTTGCTGCAAGATGGTGGTTTCCAGAAGATGCCAGTCTTTGATAGGCTAGGCTTTCCCCTTCCCTGGTGGGATTCTGTAGTTTAGTCCATAGATACAACCCATTCCTTTGATACAGATGCATACTTAGTTTAGATCTGGTGTAAGTCTTGCGAGTACTTTGGATGAGTACTCACGGTTACTTTGCTACTTCTTTTTCCCCCATACCCGATTGTTGCGACCAGATGACGGATCCCAGGAGCCAGACGACGCCACTGATGACTACTACTACCCAGAGGATGCTTACTACTACGTGAAGACCGTTGATGACTTGGAGTAGTTAGGAGGCTCCCAGGCAGGAGGCCTTGCCTTTTCGATCGTTGTTGCTTTTGTGCTAGCCTTCTTAAGGCAATCTTATCTAACTTATGTCTGTACTCAGATATTGTTGCTTCCGCTGACTCTTGTGTATTTGAGCTTATGTATTCGAGCCCTCGAGGCCCCTGGCTTGTAATATAAAGCTTGTATTATTTTAATTTGTGTCTAGAGTTGTGTTGTGATATCTTCCCGTGAGTCCTTGATCTTGATCGTACACATTTGCGTGTATGATTAGTGTACGGTCAAATCAAGGGCGTCACAAGTTGGTATCAGAGCCGACTGCCTGTAGGAATCCCCCTTCCATACTCCTTGGCCGAAGTCGAGTCTAGACATTGCAAAACTTTTACTAACATGGTTGTGTGCCTTACGGGCCCATGTCGCCATTGGGTGGTATTAGGATTGAGGGAGTCCTGGATTAGGGGGTGTTCGGATAGCCGGACTATACCTTCAGCCGGACTCCTGGACTATGAAGATACAAGATTGAAGACTCCGTCCTGCGTCCGGAAGGGACTTTCCTTGGCGTGGAAGGCAAGCTTGGCGATACGGATATGAAAATCTCCTACTGTTGTAACCGACTCTATGTAACCCTAACCCTATCCGATGTCTATATAAACTGGAGGGTTTTAGTCCGTAGGACAACATACACATCAACGATCATACCATAGGCTAGCTTCTAGGGTTTAGCCTCCTCGATCTCGTGGTAGATCTACTCTTGTACTACCCATATCATAAATATTAATCAAGCAGGACGTAGGGTTTTACCTCCATCGAGAGGGCCCGAACCTGGGTAAAACTTCGTGTCCCTTGTCTCCTGTTACCATCCGGCCTAGACGCACAGTTCGGGACCCCCTACCCGAGATCCGCCGGTTTTGACACCGACATTGGTGCTTTCATTGAGAGTTCCTCTGTGTCGTCGCCATCAGGAAGGATGCCTCGCCCCGTCTTTAAAGACGGCACCGTTGCTAAGGGAGCTTTGGCTGTCGGCCAAACCCTCCGGTTAGGTGGCTTTCTTATGACCGCCTGTTTGGCTTCTGCGCCGATGATGACCTCTCGAGCCATCGAAAACAATCTTCATGTCAACTCGGAACTCGCCGAGCAGTTAGATCCAATAGAGCTTTCCACCATAAACGAGCTCTTGGATCGCTTCGCCGCCCTGGGAGTCGCTACGGATTACGACCAGATTGGGCCTAAAACCTATCTGAGAGAGATTAACTCTCCCCAAGTCACCCATCACGTTGCCGTGGTAGAGGGATAGTGCGGCGACCCTTCATCTATCTTAAGGACTCGCTATGTCCGGATCCCCGATCCCTCCAAGCCGGATACCCGCGGAGGGGAGGATATCACTCAAGACCTGAACTTAGAGTCAGGCGACGGGCTGGATTCATTAGACAACATCCAGGAATCCAAATTGTCGAGTTCAGAAATTCCTCGGCCTCTGAGCCTTAGATTGGGTGAGGCTTCGGATTTAATTCCACCCACCCACCCCAACATAAGCGATCTATCCAAAATCAGGCAAGAACCCGATGATACAGTACATCATTACTGGGCCAGATTCCTCCTGGTTAAGAACAGGCTAAGGGACTGCCGCAAGGAAGACACAATTTCAATCTTCTGCAATAATTGCACGGACAAGGGAATACTCAGCGCCATAAGTTGCCGTGATATTACACGCTTCGCTGACTTGGCGTCCATTGTACGAAAGTACTGTGCGATGGAAAGCGCCTGGAAAACCGAAATAAAATTTTGGGACAATCCGGCCTTGAATACGAACCCAGTCCGAAATAAAAGGGTGCATCATCACCAGTCACCCGGGTCAAGCACTAAAAAGAAAAAACCCTCTACAGGGCATGGAACCGTACTGGAAGGGTGGCTTAATGGACCCTGTAAAATTCACAGTACAGAGGACGCCACACCAACTCACAGCCTCAGAGCATGTTGGATATTCCGGAGGCCACAGAAAGCCACCCCAGAGACACCAATACGGTATTAACAGTCTTTGAGACTTTCGCATCAAATAATATGCAAAAAAGGACACTCCGCAGCCTTGCCGAAGTCTACCAAGTAGCAACAATAAACCCATGGAGTGACACGGCTATTACCTTTAACGCCAGTGATGAACCTAAATTCCGAACAGCCCGAGCACCAGCCGCATTGGTCCTCAGTCCAATAGTGGACGGCTTCGTCTTACCAAGGTACTCATGGACGACGGCAGCGGATTGAACCTCATTTACGAGGAGACTCTTCAAAAAATGGAAATAGACTGGAACCGCATTGAGCGAAGCAGCACAAACTTTAGAGGAATAATCCCTAGCCGAGAAGCACGCTGTACAGGAAAAATCACACTAGATGTGGTGTTCGGCACGCCGGATAATTACAGGTCCGAAGAGGTCACATTCCAGGTGGCTCCGTTCAGCAGCGGTTATCATGCTCTGCTAGGGCGGGAAGCGTTTACAATCTTCCAAGCAATACCCCATTACGGGTACATGAAGATCAAGATGCCCGGGCCTAACGGGATCATCACTCTCGCTAGTGATCCGGACATAGCACTCCGCGCCAAAAACAAGACAGCCGCACTGGCCCTCGAGGCACTATCCGAAGCCCTAGCGGCTGAGGAGCTGACTGCGCTGCGCTCTATGGTGAATAGAGACGATGTGGTACTCGACAAAAGATCCAAGTCCACCTCCTTTAAACTAGTGAACGAAATAGTCAAATTCCAAGTCCATCCAACAGACCCCAATAAAACAGCTTCCATCGGGGCATAGTTAAACCCTGATGTCGACGCCGCATTGTGAGAGTTCCTACGAGAGAACTGGGACATTTTCGCCTGGCACCCTTCAGACATGCCAAGAATCCCACGCAGGCTGGCCGAGCACAACTTAAATATCCAAACAGGATTCAAACCTGTCAAACAGGCTCTTCGGCATTTTTCCGAACCTAAGAGACATGCCATGGGAGAGGAGCTAGCAAAGCTATTGGAGGCCGGATTCATCAAAGATATAAAACATCCGGACTGGCTAGCAAACCTGGTGATGGTACCAAAGAAGGAGAAATCCTGGCGCCTGTGTGTTGATTTCAAAGACCTTAACAAGGCTTGCCCAAAGGATCCCTTCCCCCTCCCCCGCATCGACCAAATTATCGACGCTACTGCAGGACATGATTCGTTGTGTTTCCTCGACGCATATTCTGGCTACCATCAAACAAGATGGCAGAACTAGACCAAGCTGCAACGGCATTCATCACACCATACGGGCCATTCTGCTTCAACACAATGCCCTTCGGGCTCAAAAACACCGGCGCAACATATCAGCGCATGATTCAGACATGTCTGGCAAGCCAGATCGGCAAAAGAGTGGAGGCATATGTAGATGATGTGGTCGTCAAAACAAGACATGTTGAATCTCTAGTAGACGACTTGAGGCTCACATTTGATAACCTCCGAACATACGACATCAAGCTTAACCCGGAAAAATGCGTTTTCGGCGTTCCAGCCGGAAAGCTCTTGGGCTTCATTGTATCCGGTAGAGGAATTGAAGCAAATCCAGCCAAGATCTGAGCTCTGTCGCAACTGGATATCCCAAAGGACCTCAAACAAATACAAAAGTTAACCGTATGCGTGGCGGCTCTAAGCCGCTTTATCTCTCGCTTGGGAGAAAAGGCCCTACCCCTTTACCGCCTCATTCGGTGCACCGAACACTTCAAATGGACAGACGCAGTCACGGCCGGACTCGACAAAATAAAATCCATATTGGCAACAAACCCAGTCCTGGCCACGCCAAACATTGGCGAACCAATGCTATTATACATTGCAGCAACACATCAGGTTGTAAGCGCAGTGCTCGTCGTCGAACGAGAAGCGGACGGACACAAATTCCCCCTCCAAAAGCCGGTCTATTATGTGTCCACTGTCCTCACTCCCTGCAAATCACGGTACCCGCATTATCAAAAGATTGCGTACGCGGTATTCATGGCATCCCGGAAGCTACGACACTACTTTCAAGAGTGTTCAATAACAGTAGCCTCGGAAGTACCACTTAACGATATTATAAACAACCGTGACGCAACGGTCTGGATTGCGAAATGGGCCATCGAGCTCCTCCCGTTCGACATAACTTATAAGCCTCGACGAGCCATCAAGTCACAAGTCTTGGCCGACTTCGTCGCAGAATGGACGGAGGCCAAACTCCCTAAAGAGTACGACACATATTTAAATTGGATCATGCATTTCGACGGCTCCAAGATGTTGGACGGACTGGGGGCTGGCGTCGTTTTGACGTCCCCCACAGGAGACACAGTTCAATACGTACTACAGATTATGTACACGGACTCCAACAATGCAGCCGAATATGAGGCCCTTTTACATGGCCTCCGGATGGCAGTATCCATCGGCATCCAACGCCTAGAGGTTCGCGGGGACTCGAACCTCGCAATATCCCAAATAAATGGAGACTTCGATGCCAAGGATCCAAAAATGGCAGCTTACCACAACGCCGTCCTAAAAATGTCAGCTCAGTTCGAGGGGCTTGAATTTCACCATATAGCCCGGGAAAATAATCAGGCGGCAGATGTCCTAGCACGCATCGGCGCAAAACGCGATGTAGTCCCCCCCAACATCTTCTTGGAAAGGATGTTCAAGCCATCCGTAGCATGGGAAGGGGAGCCGAACAATAATAGCCCGAACCCAACCGCACTGCCCGACACCGACCATTCTGACACAATCGGAGGCTCTGCCAATGAAATAACACCTTTAGCCCACGTAATAATGGCCGTCATCGCCCCATGGACAGAACCATTCCTCACCTACCTTACTAGGCAGGAACTCCCCGAGGACCAAAATGAGGCACGCTGCATAGTGCGGCGATCCAAAGCCGACAGAGTCCACGAGGGAGAGCTTTATAAGAAAAGCACTACCGGAGTCCTTCAAAGGTGCATCTCCGAAGAGGAGGGGCGGAATCTCCTGGCTGAAATTCATGCCGGACTCGGCGGTCATCACGCTGCAGCCTGGTCCCTTGTAAGCAAGGCCTTCCGTACAGGCTTTTATTGGCCGACGGCCCGGGCAGACGCTCAGGACTTAGTCCAACGATGCACCGGTTGCCAGGTCTTTGCAAACCAAAGCCATATGCCACCCACCGCCCTCCAAACCATCCCCATTACTTGGCCCTTCGCGGTCTGGGGGCTTGACATGGTTGGACCCCTTAAAGGCGGAACCCACAAGCAAAAATACTTACTGGTCATGGTGGATAAGTTCACCAAATGGATAGAAGCCAAGCCTGTTAAGACGGCCGAATCCGGACCGGTGATAGACTTTATATCCGGGGTTGTACACCGTTACGGCGTCCCCCACAGCATCATCACTGATAACGGCACGAACTTCACGGCCGACGAGGTAAAACTCTGGTGCAAAAACATGGGCATCAAGCTCGATTATGCTTCCGTCTATCACCCACAAACTAACGGCCAGGTCGAACGTGCAAATGGTCTTATCATGAGCGGCATCAAACACAGATTAGTGCGGTCCCTCAAGGAATCTAACACGCACTGGGTAGAGGAGCTCGACTCCGTACTCTGGGGGCTGCGGACCACGCCGAATCGCACCACCGGATATACACCATTCTTTATGGTGTACGGCGCAGAGGCAGTTTTGCCTTGCGACATAATTCATGACTCACCTCGAGTGCGCATGTACGAAGAAAGAGAAGCCGAGCTCGATCGGCAGGACAGCTTGGACGCATTGGAGGAGGAGCGTGACGTGGCAAAAGCCCGTTCCGCATTTTATCAACAGCAGGCTCGAAGATACCAAAGCAGAGAAGTACGGACCAAAAATTACAACATTGGCGAATTAGTTCTACGACTATGGGACAAGAAAAAGGACAAACTCAAGCCCAAGTGGGAAGGTCCCTTCATAATTGACCAAGTCCTGACTGGTGGAGCGTACCGCCTGCGGGATGCATCGAATAACCGACTCGAGCCAAACCCATGGAACGCAGCCCGTCTCCGAAGATTCTATGCCTAGCGCCGGACTCCGTGTTTGTCTCCTTCCCCTGTCCATTTTTTATATTTTCTGTCTTACATTTCTCTTCTTCTTCTTCTCTCTCTCTTTATCTCTCTCTCTCTCTCTCTCTCTCTCTCTCTCTCTCTCTCTTATAGCCTCTAAAGGCTCATAAAGTGACGCGCTGTCCGCGCTCATTAAACCTGGGGGCTTCAGAAGCTTATTCATACGGGCTTAATGCCCAACACATGTGTCACACTTCCGCATGTACCTTTTATTCACCATTATATGCATCGATATGACTTAAGTTTTGGCCAAGCTGGGTTGCCTGGCTCCTGTGCTTACCCTTACGTTCCCGATTATTCGGCTAGGTGGTAAAGGGAGCACCTCTGTGATTGTTACCGCCGGGTCAGCTGGACGTGTACCTCAGACTGGGTGAAGCCGAAAGCTAGCGTTCTTAAGGGAATATTCGGTCGATGAACTAAAGATGATCTTTTTTATTTTTATCTATACGCCCCCAGATGTTTTTCCTGCGTTTCTTTTCGTAGCATGGACATGCACCTTAGGGCATGCCTCTCAGGGAAAGGAACCCCTAACAGAACTATTCTCCCTGGAAGATGTTTCTTACTAACCATGTAATATAACATACCTAGTCGGGCACTTGTCTGTTCACGCCCTAATGACCCCTATGCCTGGTCTCCATGCATTCCCCGGTTCCTATATAACCGCATGGGAATTCGGACACACTCCGAACCGTCAGGTCCCGAGGCTGAAGCGAAAAGGTCGGCCATGACAAATGATCTACAATCCGGCTACAAGGCATTATAAATGTCAATTAGATTACATAGTCATTTTGACTGGTTGTATTCCTCTTCAATACCATCTAACAGGCTGTCTAATTTACAGTCCTGCTGGGAATACTTTGCGGCCAACTCTACTTGGCCGTATACTAAGCTTACATGGATCTCCTTCCCATCGGGCCCTATAGGACCGACCTCGGCCATGTGGTTGGGGTCAGCCTTTGCGTACCGCGTCTTCACCATGGCCCAGGCCTCCCTAGCGCCTTGACGGCAGGCTGATATCTTCCACAATCGGAAGCGCCGCCGTGCTCCCTTTAGCTTCTCCGCAAGCTCTCCAAGACCTTCGGGCATGGAGACGGATGGCCACAGGGCCTGGGCGACGCCTCGCATCGCCTGCCGAACTCGATCGAGCAGTTGCGAGAGCTCGGGAAGAAGGTCACCCGTAGAACCGGGCATCTCCTCTGCAGGACGACCTGTTAGCACACCTACAGACATTGCTCTGTTAGTCGACTTCCCCACCGAACTTTCTTTCAAAAGGTTCGTTCAAGCACTTACTAAATATGCTGCACCGAAGCCGCTGATTCTCCTTCACGGAGTCTGACAGCTGGGCACGAACATCTTTCAGCTCGACGCCCAGCTTGGTGTTGGCATCTTGGAGATTGTTATTCTCCCCCATCACCTTTAGGAGCACCCTCTCACCAGCGTTTAGCTGGCGTAGGAGGTGTTGCCTTTCCGGATTCAATCCGGCGCCATCTGCAATTTCATTTGTCAGATTCGCGCCAAAGCCGTGCTTCGCAAAATACTTATCTTTCGAAGTGTATATTACCAAAGGGGGTCTCCTTAGGCTCCCCTGCCGCGGCTAGTGCGGCCTCCAGTTGGGCTTTGCACTCTTCCAGCTCCTTGGACAGTAGGGAATTCTTTTCTGTAAGAACCTGCATATCAAATGATCCTTAAATTAGTTATTCTAACTGTTTCAAGTCTTGGGGGCTACTGCTCTATATATAATTACCAAAATTTTCTTACCCGTATGTATTTTACATATTGCTCCGTGGCTCTGGCTAGACCATTTCGAGCGGCACGGAGGTGCGCATCTCCCGAGTTGAAGGCATCTAACGCCCCTTGGGAGAAACAAGCGTTGCGAAGAATTGTCCAGCGACGCCTGTGGTTCATGGCAGTCTCCACCTCAGAGTTGGTGGCAGACAACCCGTCCACATCCTCCGTCGGAGGAGCGCCTGGCGCGCCATGTGTTCGCCTCCGCCTCCGGACCAGGCTTTGGAGCCTGGCTGGTGGAGGCGCGATTGGCAGCCTCTCCGGGTATAGTCCGGCGAGGTCTCTTTGTCCTGAAGAAAGCACGAGTGTCAATGTGCCTCGAAGGTATAACACCTGGGATAAGGGGGCGCGCCATACCTTTGCGCTGATGCCTCGGTCCGGACTGCACTTCTTTTCGGCCCACGGGGCCCTACGGCCCCTCGTTGGCTTGTCGCCGCAGGTTCGGCCTTCCGCCTTAAAAACCTCCCCTGCAAAGTTCGGTTGCAATCAGGAAACTGAACACGAGTGGGCGGACACCTATTCGGGGTACTGGGACTTCAATCTCAGGTACCTGGGGCGTCAGGATTAGCCCTGGGTAATCGGCCGTAATGGCCACCAAGGCATTGTCCTCGCTCAATTGATGGAACACTCCATCAATCAGCTCCACAGATATGTCCGGATCCTCTTGAGAGGCCGGGTCGAGGGACCGTCCTGGGTCCTCGGGTTGTGGAGGAGGGCTGCTTATTTCCTTAACAGCCCGGCGCAGTTCCTGCGTTAAAGTCGTCAGACTGAATATTTAACAATGGGAATACAAAACGGATGGACAAGTAAATACGGCCGCTTACCCAGCTCGGGGGATTGTGCATGGAGAATCCACCCTGAGGGTTGACGCGGAGAAATTCCTCCTCTTCTCCCTTATACAAAGTGGACAAGATCTTTAGTAGAGCGGCAGCTGAAGTCCGGCCCCTTACGACCATAGCGGGTGGCGTCGTCCTCCCCGTTGAAGTCCCACATGGGGTGGCTTCTATACTGAAGCGGCTGCACCCCCCGCATAATGCATTCGGCCATAACCCCGATCATGGTTAGTCCGGAATGGGCTAACAATCTTATTCGGCCCATCAGGTAAATGATGTCCCTGTCACTTTCCCTCTGAGGGCTCCATGGGCGCCAGCTTAGGCGCTTCTTTAAGGGAGCACTGTTGAATTCAGGGAGGCCGATCCGGACAGGATCCGGCAGCGGGACGTCTTCTATATAGAACCATTCTGAGGGCCAGTCTTCGGACGCCTTCTTTGGGGTTCCGGACAGATATCCGGTCCCGGCGATGCGCCACACTTCGGCTCCGCCCACTTGATACATTGACCCCTTCTTGGAACGGGGCACGAGGCAAAATAGCTCCTTCCACAGTCCGAAATGAGCTTCAACACCCAAGAACAGCTCGCAGAGGGCTACAAAGCCCGCGATATGCAATATTGAGGCAGGCGTGAGATGATGTAGCTGGAGGCCGTAGAACTCCAGCAGCCCCCGGAGAAATGGGTGGATTGGAAATCCGAGCCCCCTTATTAAGTAAGGGACAAGGCACACCCGCTCTCCTTTGGAGGGATTAGGGGCATTCTCTGCTTGCTCTCCGCCGTTGTAGACGGCAAGACCGGCTCGAACCGGGACCATATAGGCCGGGGGGAGAAATCCCTTGGTCTGGAGCGTCACTAGCTCGCTATGCGGGGTGGAACATCTCTCCCAATATCCAGGCTTAGGGCTGGAAGGGCGAGGGGAGGAGTTGCGACGGCTGGCCATGGTGGAATGGACCTTTGTCGGATGCGCTCTGATGAACACTCACGGAGGGGAGAAGGTGTGGATTGGATCTAAATCCTCGTCCCCTTAAATAGGGCAGCTTATTTACGCGGCTAGGGGTGTGAATGTAAAAACACTCAGACTTTTCATATTCGTTTGACACGTGGTAAGCGGCCATTAATGGGCGTAGAAGCCAAGGAGCGCAACATCTACAAGAAACCGGACTTTATTCAAAAGGTACACGGAATTTGGAGGAGAACCCGCCTTGCAATGCCGAAGACAATCTGCGCGCCGGACTCATCGTCATTGAAGCCTGGTTCGGGGGCTACTGAGGGAGTCCTAGATTAGGGGGTGTTTGGATAGCCGGACTATACCTTCAGCCGGTCTCCTGGACTATGAAGATACAAGATTGAAGACTCCGTCCCGCGTCCGGAAGGGACTTCCTTGGCGTGGAAGGAAAGCTTGGCGATACGGATATGAAGATCTCGTACCATTGTAACCGACTCTATGTAACCCTAACCCTATCTGGTGTCTATATAAACCGGAGGGTTTTAGTCTGTAGGACAACATACACATCAACGATCATACCATAGGCTAGCTTCTAGGGTTTAGCCTCCTCGATCTCATGGTAGATCTACTCTTGTACTACCCATATCATCAATATTAATCAAGCAGGACGTAGGGTTTTACCTTCATCGAGAGGGCCCGAACCTGGGTAAAACTTCGTGTCCCTTGTCTCCTGTTACCATCCGGCCTAGACGCACAGTTCGGGACCCCCTACCCGAGATCCGCCGGTTTTGACATCGACAAGGATCTTTTACTCCTCGATCTATACTCTGGGACTCTGATCTCTCTTCTATTCGGGTTTAATGATTTTGCTAACTCTAACTCTAGGTTCTCGTAATTACTTCTTTCTGGAGAGCCCCTCACTCCAGATGATCATTTGCTGCACTAGAAGAATCCGAAGATACTCTCTGATGTTCTCTTGAGCCTTTATGGCGTCGCTTTTGCAATTCCCTTCCATCGATAAACCCCTATGGATAACCACGTATACTCGCCATTTGTACAATGTTTCCCAGTTGATCTTCTTATAACAAGATACCCCGAAATTATCTCTGTTGTTCCGGGAATCCTTTGAGCTTAATGCCTTGTTGTTCTTTGTCACCTGAATACCACTACGGATAATTCTCGCACTTATCGAGTATCCGCTCATCCCCAGTTGATTCAAGTGTTTCACGAAAGTGTTCAAAATACCATTCGATCTTCCGAAAATCCTCGGGAGCCTTTTTGCTCTTGAAATTCTTGCATACTTGCATTATGATTAATCTTAAGTCTGGTACTCTTATTGGCATCCTTTGTCATTATCATTTTGAGACCCTTGATACCATATGTTGTGAATGCTCGCAATCCTCAATCAGATCCTAGAATTCATCCTTCCGGCTCAGACGTCATTTTAACATGTGCTGGATCTCGACCAATCAAATCGCCGTCGATTGTACCCCTAAGGCTATTCTACCTATCCATCCCTAATTAGAGCATTGCTTCTGATCCCTTGTCTTGGAATTCATAATTCCTTTACAGTTGAGCTTTGAGTTAGTCAGTTGTATCTATAATTTGATCTCCTTAAATTCCTTATTCCTCTGGTTGAGTACTGATGCTCACATCAGATCCCTTGTAGACCATCAGACCCCTTTTTCAGATTTTATCCGACAACGTCCTTCATATTCAATAAGCTTGTGAGCCTTTCCTCGGATACATAATGCTTTTGGTAAATTGTATCCTTCGCTTTCTCAAGCATGCTCTACTACTGAGCTTGTGTTATTTATTCTCGAAATTTATGATATATGTTCCTTAGGTGCCCCGATGGGTTGAACCTATGCCTTCCCGAATCTGTGTGAACTCAAAAGTTATGCGGGTTATACTCTACTGGCTTTTCGTCAGATAAAATTTCAATACTACAGCTTCATCAAGAGCGAGAAGTAAAATGAAAGGTTATGCATTGTAGAAGTGGGAGTCGACCTTGAACTTTGTGTTCATGCCCATGGACCCGATGTGGGACTTATCATGAAAGCTTCTTGCAAGGATATTTAATCATTTGAATATTCTTCCGGTATCGTAAATTGGATCCCTTGCAGTTATGGTCCCGACCATATTTCCTCCTTGATCCCATTTACTAGGTAAGTTACAATTACTTATCCTCTGCAAATCATTCCCCGTCCAACCTCTACCCTGATTTACCTTCTGGCATTACACGTAGTACTTGATACTGAGAAGCTTATACCCCATCACAACATTCCTAGCCCGATCGACTGTATTTTTATCATGTCAACTTTTTAACTGTTCTGCTTGGTCCTTATGCCCGGAGCAACTTCCGACGATGAGCTAAGCTTACATCGATCTTCCTCATCTTATCATTTCACCTCAAACAACAAGCTTAACTTTGAGCTTGTGTCGAATCCGTGGTTCTCATAGCCTTTCACTTCTTCCTTCCTTTTCTGCTCGGTGACATCTTCATGAAATCTCTCAACAAATGTGTCATGATCATCATCAACATTCTAAGCTTTTCCAGGATATCAATTGAATTCATGGTGAGAAATACAATCCCCCCTCGATGATTTGTGTTATCATCATAACATTCTTGCCTTCCCCTACACAAACTTGTTCATATAATTTTGGAAATACATCCTTTTGACATGTCGATGGATTGTGGCTGAGCCCGTCGGCCACACCCTCATCTTTTCCCTGCTAAAATGTACGACTTATTTTCTAAGATTGTGCCCGATGGATCCTTGGTGTATCCATAGTCTGAACTTTGCTTGAAACCATGTCAATGCTATCTCGTAGCATGTCTGTGGTAATTCGATCTCCAATAAGAACATTTGAAGCACGATACTAAATTTTCTTTATCAATTATCCAAACACCGTTGTATGGGTAATGTCATGAAATTCTTTCCCTTTAACTAATTGGTTATCCACTTACTATCTTGTCATGGATATCATCCTCTGCTTGTCCTTGGGAAGGATATACTCCTGATAATTGTGTTTAAACACATTTTCCTTTCCATTGTTCTGATCAATATACTACTCATATTTTTCCTTTCCATTCTTTTGTTTAACCTTTCCGGTAAACTAACTTATCTCGGTAGAGATAATTTCTTGCTTGGGTAAGCACCTCAATGTACAACTATGTCAGTAAAGACACTATTATTATTGCTGTTGACATTCTGGTAGCCACCGATGGACGAGAACTTTGCCTAATGGCCCGCCTCGTTAAACGAGCAGGAAAATGGTTCTCTTCGCCCCACGCCCTTGGTACCGACGTTGTTGCCGACCTAACGACAGGCTACACTCTGACATGCCTTGCTATCATAACCATGTAACATGTCACCGCTCTTTCTACTTTTAACCCACATGGTGGGCCCATAACCCACAGTCCCACATGATCAAAACCTGACTCTCATGTATACCCATGTTTCTAAAAGTTTTTCCTCACGCTTGGTTTCGTATGTAATTCACGAGCCACCTTCCGAGAGATCACCAATTCTAGTATCAGACAAAATACTTATTCCCGTCGCTCTGAAACTCTTTCACACTCTGTTTCAGGCAACGAACGACTGCCTACCCGATTGAAGCTTTTTATTGCACCTTCTTACCTTGCTCTCACTGACTTCCTTGAATTTCAACTCGAGAGATGCCTCTTTGCCAATTTCACTGAGATAGTCCCCAGATAACTATCTTGTGTTAAGCTCTGTCTTTTCCGAGTCTTTTCCCCTTACTCCACCTCTTAAATCTCGGGACGAGATTTCTTGTAGTGGAGGAGATTTGTAACACCCCCAGTGTCATGCTACAGTAACCCTCTCTGATTAAGCTAATCATTTTTCCAAAACAGTGCTTAATCACCTTTGTTCAATATCCCATTTCAAATTCCAGTCAATTGAAATTCAAGTGAAGTTTGAAGTTGCTCAAAAGTTGCTGGAAAAATGTTCATCATTTGCCAAAACTTCCATAACAATTATTTTTTAAGGAACACAACATCACTTTTGTGCAAAGATGAGCACTAGCAATTATAACAGCACCAATTCAACATTTTTAAATGCTATCCTACTTATGAAAAATATCAAATGAATTATTCTGGTCTCCAAAATATTTATGGCATTGTCTATAATCACCAGGGATTTAATGGGACTCCTCCCAAATTTTTCCTAAGTGAAATAGTTGACCAAATAATTCCCTTTCTCTCTTTGTTAATAAATAAAAGCTAAAACATAAAAGAAAAACGGTTTAAAGTAAAAGAAAAAGGAAAAGGCCCCCCCTCAACTAGGCCGATTGGCCCAGCTGGCCACCGCACCCCCCTTGGGCCTCAGCCCACCTAGCCGACCCAGGCTGACCAGCTCCCCCTCCCGCGTCGTCTTCACTGTGCGGGCGACCGAGCGCCCGTGCCCGCGGTCGCCACCCGACTGGCTCGCCGCCCCACTCCGCGGCAATGCTGGGTATCAGGACGAGCCCTTCCCCCCTCGACCTCGTCCTCGTCAGCCCCCCTCCCCGCGCAGATATTTTTCCTCTCCCACAAATCTCTCCTCGTTCCCCATCAACGCCCGAGCGCGGTCGCCGCCGTTCTCCGTCGTCCCCGCGGCCACCGGCGTCCCCGAGCACGGCAACCGAGCCTGGGAGGTGCGCCGTCCTCCGCTTCACCGTCCTCGTCCATCAGCTAGAGTCGGGGAGTTCGGCGACGTCGGCATCGCCCTCTTCCCCTTCTCGGTGGTCACTGGCGATCACCGGAGCCACATTCCTCCCTCTGCGCTCCCGAACCCCGAGAGGCCTCCGTGTGCCTGCCCCGTAAGCTCCGCCTCCTTCCTCCCCGCCCTTGCTCCGTTTCCTCCTTCCCTAGCTAGCTGGCCGTAAGCGCCGGCTCCGCCGTCCGCCATTGCTGCCGCGCACGAGCTCCCAAGCTTCTCCTGCTCCGTCTAGTCCCCGTAGTGCACTCCTGGAGGACTGCTGCTCCCGCCTAGCCCTTTCGCCTGAGCTGTAGCACGCCGTAGCACCTTTTCCGCCGTCGACCGTAGCCGCTCCGCCGCGGACCTCGTCGTCAGCGATGTTTCCGGCCAGGTCCGGCGATGCCACCACCACCACTCGACGCGCGGTCGAGTGACTGTTCGAACGTGCCTAGCGGCACCCCTTTCCGTGCCCCGTACGCATTTTCCGGCCAACTCCGGTGACGCACCGCCGCGGGTAGGCTCGCCGGCGTAATTCCGTCGGCTGCGCTGACCTGGCGCCGACATGGCATCGCCTGGGCCACTGGCCAATGGGCCCAAGGGGTCCCGCTGGCCCTGTTGACCCAGTCCACCCGATGACTGGTTTTGACCAGTCATTGACATGCGGGCCCCACTTCCTTAATCAACATTTTATTTATTTAAAATTATTTAGTTAACTTAATGAGACACTGACATGTGGGGCCCAGTTGCTAATTAACCTCATAGTAGTTTTAAATAAACTCTGTTAAGGCCTCTGTCCATGACAAGTGGGCCCCACTGGTCATTTTGACCAGTCAACCGCACTGTTGACTACTGACGTCAGACGTACGTCATGCTGACGTCTTTTTCCTTTTCTGTTAGTTTAAATATAATTCCAGAATATGTTTTAAACTTGCAAAAATCATAGTAATTAAACCGTAACTCCAATGAAAATGTTTTCTATATGAAAGTTGCTCAGAAAAATCCAACGAATCCAAATGCGCGGTCCTTTCACCTGTCACATGCCCCTAGCATGCTGAACATGGAACTATCCCCTCTCTTTCATCTGTCTGGAGTCCGCCTAACGCCGGGAATTCATCCTTGAATGTTTATCCCCTCCGTCTGCAACGTGTAGTACTACATTAGGGCAACCCTAGCTCTGCCCGTCGTCATGTTGTGCCTTGTGATGCATGGTTTGCTCTGTATTTACTGTTTCTTCCCCCTCTTCTCTCCGGTAGACCCCAAGACCGATGATGCCGCTGTGATCGACTACGTCACCGACGACCCCTCCTTCTTGTCTGAGCAACCAGGCAAGCAAACCCCCCTTGATCATTTCGATATCGCCCATTTATTTCCCTCTCGTGCTTGCATTAGAACTGCTACTGCTTTTTTTATGATCCTACTCTAATGCATAGCCTGTTGTTGTTACCTGCTTTCATACCTTACCTATTTATCCTAAACTGCTTAGTATAGGTTGGTTAGAGACCCATCAGTGACCTCACCTTGTCCCAGTTGCCTCACTTTATGTTCGATGACTCGATCAACGTGATCGAAGACCAGGCCCCGAAACCGCACATCACTTTCCCCCTTAGTTGCTCGACACTACCCGGTTATTATCGAGTGCCGAGGGTGAGACCTCTTCAGCACTTCTGATGTTACCCTGTAGTGTAGCTATTCGGTCGTGGTCATCGAGGGTGATTTCCTCCTTAACCACTTCCGATACGACTCTGTCGTGCAACCCCTCAAGTGTGAACCTCGAGGGTGGTCCCTCTTATGTTCACCTTGATGATTACATCGAGTGGAATTCGTCGGGGGTGATTCCTCGGGGTTTCCCCTTGATGTTTGGACACACAGTTACTATGACTTTACACTGAACCAGGTTACTAAAGACGGGTCGACCCTGAGGGGTACCTGCGCGAGCTTAATTGCGAGTGATGTGGAGTCGGGTTGACCTGGAGGGTGCCCGCGAGACAATTACGAGGCATGGCCGGGCATTCTTAGCCCTTGCCGCAAGTACTCGAGACGGGGCAACGGGGCCACATCTTTCGTGAGTCTCTGCTTATTACCGTGTGCTCCTAATCCACTACAATTTGGATATTTGATCTGAGGGGCCTCTGCCTGATAGCACTAACCATCACGTGGGCATAGTATGGGCGTTCTGCGTCGTATGCATCAGCCGAAGCTTAATAGACGTCAGCGACTGAGCGACGCGCGCCGGGTTGGACTGGTAAGCTCCTGCCTTTTTAGGGAGGTAGCTAGGTCTGCTCACGGGCTGCCCTCGCAACATGCAGGAGTTCCCGGGGAGATGGCCCATGACCCCTGGGGCATAGGTTTAGTCCGGCGTGCTCGTCTCTCTATTAAGCCTAGGTCGGGTTGCGGCGTATTGTTTGGCGAGGCCGGGCATGACCCAGGAAAGTGTGCCCGGCCGGAGTTAATCGAGCGTGGTGGGTAAGTTGGTGCACCCCTGCAGGGAAGAAAACATCTATCGATAGCCTGTCCTACGGTAACGGACACTTGGAGTTGTATCCCGATCGATACAACTAGAACTGGAAACTTGAGATGAGAAATGGTTATGATACATGATTATGATGAATGGATAGTATGGCTCTGGGATTGCTTTCTCGCAGGGAGTCGAGAAAGGATCTCTGGCCGAGGTTGATAACATTACTGCTACTTTACTTTATGCTACTCTACTCCCTCCTGTTGCTGCAAGATGGTGGTTTCCAGAAGATGCTAGTCTTCGATAGGCTAGGCTTTCCCCTTCCCTGCTGGCATTCTGCAGTTTAGTCCACAGATACAACCCATTCCTTTGATACAGATGCATACTTAGTTTAGATCTGGTGTAAGTCTTGCGAGTACTTTGGATGAGTACTCACGGTTGCTTTGCTACTTCTTTTTCCCCCATACCCGATTGTTGAGACCAGATGACGGATCCCAGGAGCCAGACGATGCCACTGATGACTACTACTACCCGGAGGATGCCTACTACTACGTGAAGACCGCTGATGACTTGGAGTAGTTAGGAGGCTCCCAGGTAGGAGGCCTTGCCTTTTCGATCGTTGTTGCTTTTGTGCTAGCCTTCTTAAGGCAATCTTATCTAACTTATGTCTGTACTCAGATATTGTTGCTTCCGCTGACTCTTGTGTATTCGAGCTTATGTATTCGAGCCCTCGAGGCCCCTGGCTTGTAATATAAAGCTTGTATTATTTTAATTTGTGTCTAGAGTTGTGTTGTGATATCTTCCCGTGAGTCCTTGATCTTGATCGTACACATTTACGTGTATGATTAGTGTATGGTCAAATTGAGGGCGTCACACCTTGATTGGCTATAGAGTACGCCTCAGAATATGATAGACTGTGCGTGGCAAGTACTCAAGATCTTTGACGAAGAATTCATTGGGATATTCAACATCAGAAGGCAATGGATTCATCATACTTAGCATCTCACTCATATTTGGCTTGGGCCTCTGGAAGATACTCAGCAGTTCATCATGATGACGCTGACAACCAGGCTCATAGAACTTGCTTGCAGTGGGCAGGGAAGTAAGCTTAATGATGTCTTGAGCTTTGGCTTCATGATTGACATCTCCTGTCATCCACTCAAGAATCCATGTCTTCGGATCCCTATTGTAGCCACGAATGTGAAGTGTGGCATAGAATTGCAGCAGAAGCTCTTCATTCCAGTGCTCCTTGTTAGTGACGAACTGTAGAAGACCAACCTCCCTCAAGCAGTCAAGGGCTTCTTCCAGACAGGGCAGCATAAAGACGCATGTGTGGAAAAATTCGCTCTTGGTTGTATAGAATGCATGAGTAATAACTGCGCTGCTGATGGCTCTAAAATTGATTAGAAGAGATCTTTGGCTTCGAATATGGATTCTTAGCGCTGCCGAAGAAGGTGTTGTGAGCTCTGAAGCTGCTGACGTTTAACGCTCCTAGTGAAGTTGCAGCACTTCAAAGCTGCTACCTCTTGAGCACTTGCATTGGTTTTCCCTTGAAGAGGAAAGGGTGGTGCAACAAAGTAGTGTAAGTATTTTCCTCAGTTTTTGAGAACCAAGGTATCAATCCAGTAGGAGGATACGCGCGAGTCCCTCGCACCTACACAAAACAAATAAATCCTTGCAACCAACGCGATAAGGGGTTGTCAATCCCTACACGGTCGCTTACGAGAGTGAGATCTGATAGATATGCTAAGATAATATTTTTGGTATTTTTATGATAAAGATGCAAAGTAAAATAAAAGCAATGAAAATAACTAAGTATTGGAAGATTAATATGATGAAGATAGACCCAGGGGCCATTGGTTTCACTAATGGCTTCTCTCAAGAGCATAGGTATTTTACGTTGGGTGAAAAAATTATTGTTGAGCAATTGACAGAATTGAGCATAGTTATGAGAATATCTAGGTATGATCATGTATATAGGCATCACGTCCAAGACAAGTAGACCGACTCCTGCCTGCATCTACTACTATTACTCCACACATCGACCGCTATCCAACATGCATCTAGAGTATTATGTTCAAGAGAACAGAGTAACGCTTTAAGCAAGATGACATGATGTAGAGGGATAAACTCATGCAATATGATGAAAACCCCATCTTGCTATCCTCGATGGCAACAATAAAATACGTGCCTTGATGCTCCTACTGTCACTAGGAAAGGACACCGCAAGATTGAACCCAAAGCTAAGCACTTCTCCCATTGCAAGAAAGATCAATCTAGTAGGCCAAACCAAACTGATAATTCGAAGAGACTTGCAAAGATAACCAATCATACATAAAATAATTCAGAGAAGATTCAAATATTGTTCATAGTTAAACTTGATGATAAACCCACAATTCATCGGTCTCAACAAACACACCGCAAAAGAAGATTACATCGAATAGATCTCCACAAGAGAGGGGGAGAACTTTGTATTGAGATCCAAAAAGAGAGAAGAAGCCATCTAGCTAATAACTATGGACCCGAAGGTCTGAGGTAAACTAGTCACACTTCATCGGAGAGGCTATGGTGTTGATGTAGAAGCCCTCCGTGATTGATGCCCCCTCCGGCGGAGCTCCGGAACAGGCCCCAAGATGGGATCTCGTGGATACAGAAAGTTATGGCTGTGGAATTAGGGTTTTGGCTCCTTTTCTAATCGCTTGGGGGTACGTAGGTATATATAGGAGTTGGAAGTACGTCGGTGGTGCAACAGGGGGCCCATGAGGGTGGAGGGCGCCTGGGGGGGGGGGGGGGTAGGCGCGCCCCCTACCTTGTGGCGTCCCTGTTGGTTGCTTGACGTAGGGTCCAAGTCTCCTGGATTTTGTTCGTTCCAAAAATCATGTTCCAGGAGGTTTCATTCCGTTTGGACTCCGTTTGATATTCCTTTTCTTCGAAACCCTGAAATAGGCAAAAAACAGGAATTCTGGGCTGGGCCTCCGGTTAGTAGGTTAGTCCCAAAAATAATATAAAAGTGGATAATAAAGCCCAATAATGTCCAAAATAGTAGATAATATATCATGGAGCAATCAAAAATTATAGATACGCTGGAGAGGTATCAAGCATCCCCAAGCTTAATTCTTGCTCGTCCTCAAGTAGGTAAATGATAGAAATATAATTTTTGATGTGGAATGCTACTTGGCATAATTTCAATGTAATTCTTCTTAATTGTGGTATGAATATTCAGATCCGAAAGATTCAAGACAAAAGTTTAATATTGACATAGAAATAATAATACTTCAAGCATACTAACTAGGCAATTATGTTTTCTCAAAATAACATGGCCAAAGAAAGTTATCCCTAAAAAATCATATAGTATGGCTATGCTCTATCTTCACCACACAAAGTACTTAAATCATGCACAACCCCGATGACAAGCCAAGCAATTGTTTCATACTTTTGGTGTTCTCAAACTTTTTCAATCTTCACGCAATACATGAGCGTGAGCCATGGACATAGCACTTTAGGTGGAATAGAATGGTGGCTGTGGAGAAGACAAAGAGGGAGAAGATAGTCTCACATCAACTAGGCGTATGAACGGGCTACAGAGATGCCCATCAATATATATCAATGTGAGTGAGTAGGGATTGCCTTGCAACGGATGCACTAGAGCTATAAGTATATGAAAGCTAAAAAAGAAACTAAGTGGGTGTGCATCCAACTTGCTTGCTCACGAAGACCTAGGGCATTTTGAGGAAGCCCATCATTGGAATATACAAGCCAAGTTCTATAATGAAAAATTCCCACTAGTATATGAAAGT
Organism: Triticum aestivum; assembly: GCF_018294505.1. Lineage (NCBI taxonomy): Eukaryota > Viridiplantae > Streptophyta > Magnoliopsida > Poales > Poaceae > Triticum > Triticum aestivum. Next base: position 202,810,998 of record NC_057809.1, read on the forward strand.
GATAACAAAGGAGACTCTCTAATATGAAGATCATGGTGCTACTTTGAAGCACAAGTGTGGTAAAAGGATAGTAGCATTGTCCCTTCTCCCTTTTTCTCTCATAGTTTTTTATTTAGGCCTTTTCTCTTTTTTATGGCCTCTTTTTTTTGTCCGGAGTCTCATCCTGACTTGTGGGGGAATCATAGTCTCCATCATCCTTTCCTCACTGGAACAATGCTCTAATAATGATGATCATCACACTTTTATTTTCTTACAACTCAAGAATTACAACTCCAGAATTACAACTCGGTACTTAGAACAGGATATGACTCTATATGAATACTTCCGGCGGTGTAGCGGGATATGCAATGACTCATGAGTGACATGTATGAAAGAATTATGAACGGTGGCTTTGCCACAAATACAATGTCAACTACATGATCATGCAAAGCAATATGACAATGATGGAACGTGTCATAATAAACAGAACGGTGGAAAGTTGCATGGCAATATATCTCGGAATGTCTATGGAAATGCCATGATAGGTAGGTATGGTGGCTGTTTTGAGGAAGGTATATGGTGGGTGTATGATATCGGCGAAAGGTGCGCGGTATTAGAGAGGCTAGCAATGGTGGAAGGGTGTGAGTGCGTATGATCCATGGACTCAACATTAGTCATAAAGAACTCATATACTTTTTGCAAAAATCTACAAGTTATCAAAGCAAAGTATTACGCGCATGCTTCTAGGGGGATAGATTGGTAGGAAAAGACCATCGCTCGTCCCCGACTACCACTCATAAGAAAGACAATCAATAAATAAATCATGCTCTGACTTCATTACATAACGGTTCACCATAAATGCATGCTACGAGAATCACAAACTTTAACACAAGTATTTCTCAAGTTCACAACTACTCAACTAGCATGACTCTAATATCACCATCTCCGTATCTCAAAACAATTATGAAGTATCAAACTTCTCATAGTATTCAACACACTCATAAGAGAATTTTATTATTAATCTTGTATACCTAGCATATTAGGATTATTTGAGAAAATTACCATGCTATTTAAGACCCCCAAAATAATCTAAGTGAAGCATGAGAGATCAATAGTTTCTATAAAACAAATCCACCACCGTGCTCTAAAAGATATAAGTGAAGTACTAGAGCAAAACTATATAACTCAAAAGATATAAGTGAAGCACATAGAGTATTATAATAATTTCCGAATCAGGAGTGTTTCTCTCAAAAGGTGTGTACAACAAAAATGATTGTGGTAAACTAGCAAATAAAGACTCAAATCATACAAGACGCTCCAAGAAAAACACATATCATGTGGTGAATAAAAATATAGCTCCAAGTAAAGTTACCGATAGAAGTAGACGAAAGAGGGGATGCCTTTCGGGGCATCCCCAAGCTTTGGATTTTAGGTGTCCTTAGATTATCTTGGGGGTGCCATGGGCATCCCCAAGCTTAGGCTATTGCCACTCCTTGTTCCATAATCCATCAAATCTTTACCCAAAACTTGAAAACATCACAACACAAAACTTAAAGTAGAAAATCTCGTGAGCTCCATTAGCGAAAGAAAACAAAATACCACTTCAAGGTACTGTAATGAACTTATTCTTTATTTATATTGGTGTTAAACCTAATGTATTACAACTTCTCTATGGTTTATAAAATATTTTACTAGCCATAGATCCATCAAAATAAGCAAACAACACATGAAAAACAGAATCTGTCAAAAAACAGAACAGTCTGTAGTAATCTGTAGCTAGCGCAAGATCTGGAACCCCAAAATTTTTAAAATAACTTGCTGGATGTGAGGAATTTATCTATTAATCATCTGCAAAAATAATTTACTAAATATCGCTGTCCAACTAAAAATGGCAGCAGTTCTCGTGAGCGCTAAAGTTTCTGTTTTTTACAGCAGGATTAACAAGACTTTCCCCAAGTCTTCCCAACGGTTCTACTTGGCACAAAACACTAACTAAACACAAAAAACACAACCAAAACAGAGGCTAGATAAATTATTTATTACTAAACAGGAGCAAAAAGCAAGGAATAAAAATAAAATTGGGTTGCCTCCCAACAAGCGCTATTGTTTAACGCCCCTAGCTAGGCATAAAAAGCAAGGATAGATCTAGGTATTGCCATCTTTGGTATGCAATCCATAAGTGGCTCTCATAATAGATTCATAAGGTAATTTTATTTTCTTTCTAGGAAAGTGTTCCATGCCTTTCCTTAATGGAAATTGGAATCTAGCATTTTCTTCCTTCATATCAATAATTGCACCAATCGTTCTAAGGAAAGGTCTACCAAGAATAATAGGACATGAAGGATTGCAATCTATATCAAGAACGATAAAATCTACGGGCACATAATTCCTATTTGCAACAATAAGAACATCATTAATTCTTCCCATAGGTTTCTTAATAGTGGAATCCGCAAGGTGCAAGTTTAGAGAGCAAGCATCAAAATCACGGAAACCTAGCAAATCACATAAAGTCTTCGGAATCGTGGAAACACTAGCACCCAAATCACACAAAGCATAGCATTCATGATCTTTAATTTTAATTTTAATAGTAGGTTTCCACTCATCATAAATTTTTCTAGGGATAGAAACTTCCAACTCAAGTTTTTCTTCATAAGATTGCATCAAAGCAGCAACGACAATCTACTTTTGGAACTACCTCGCATTGATGGCTCCTCCACCTTCCACCTCCCTGGCGACTCCCTTGGCGACCACCGCGGCGATCCATGGCTCCTCCACCTTCTAATCATCTACGATGGAGACTCCCACCTTGGATCCCTCTCCAGGATCTGGGTTTGCTGCTCAGGTTAGAGCCAGATTCTCCACTCCTGTTGATTGCTCGGATCCATGACATGCTTTTCATCTAGTTGTCTCCTTTAGCCGTTCCACGTTCCCTCTCATGACTGTTAATGTTGGCCATGCACTTCATGCATGCCTTGGTGGATCTCCCCTGGTTTTCATATTACTCATCTTCGTGGACATGTTTTCAAGTTCTCTGTTATATCAAAGGCTATAGGATTTATGATCCACAAGCTACGTTCTTTCACATGCCCTCAATTCCTATGTTTTTTTCCACCTTTGGGGTTTTGGCGGCCCTGCTTGGATTCGTGAATTTAATTCTTGGCTTCAAGAACTTGAGGAGGAATGGACCACCGTCTCTCGCTCACCCCCATGGCGCATCCTCTCCGATGCTAATCTCACTCCGATCGGTCACCGTCCAACTCCGGCAGCCCTCACCACTAACGACCGCGCGTCTACCTCGGATCGGGCGCCGAACCCTCACCAACCACCACCTGCCAATGCAAATTCAAACACGCCCATCTCCAGCCCAGCCCACCCGCCTCTCCCTCAGTCCAGCCCATTAACCATCTAGTTACCACTGAGCCCTCTGCTCCACCTAGCCCATGTTGCACCCCTAACGCTACTCAACCCAATACCACTCTGGCTCCAACGCATGTAGCGGCCCACCTCCTTTTTTGCAGCAAATGTTTATCGTATGGACACCCCCGATTATCCTGCATAAATCAAATCCGCTGCCGGAGCTGCTATCGTTATGGTCATCTATCTAGTTTTTGCCTCTATCTCCGGAACAAACTCCAAGTGTATCGGGTTAAATCGCAACCACCTACCAAACCGCCTACCGATACCAATAGCCAGGCCGACGACTCGTCTCCCCAAAACTCCTCTACCACCTTTCCACCCGTCAACTCGCCCTGCCAAACCATCTGCTCGCCCTCATTGCCTTGTTCTGCTCCATCCACCTTCTCGATTGCACCACCCACCTCCTCCACCGCCATGGCCACGTACCCATGCGACCCGCTTCCTCTTCTCCCTCCTGGCACCGCTGTGATGGAAGCTAACAGGAATCGCCACCATCGTACCTACCACTTCCTTGGTGGCGAACCCTTGGTTCAATCTAGGGAATGGGCCATCATCTCCCTGGCCCCGCCACCGGACCCTGCCCAGTTTGAGACGGATGCCATGCTCATCCGCCACTTCCTCGACCACGAGTGTGGCTTCCGCATTGCAGAGGTCTCACACTGTGGCATGGGAGCGGCCTTCGTCCGCTTCCCCCATGCTTGTGACATCGACACTGCCATCGCCAACATCCCGTTTTTCGTCGGCGACTCCGTTCTCCGTGTTCTTCTTCATGACAGAGGTATCAACCACCGTGACTGCACCTTTACCCATGATGCCTGGATTACGATGGTCAACTTCCCCCTGGAGGCATGGCGCCTGGATAAAGTTAGAGAATTTGTTGCGGGTTTTGGTAAATTTCTAGTTTGGAACAGAGATCTGTCAAACTGTGCCCGTATTCTGATCAAAGTGCGTCTGCATGATATTCTTGAGATTCATGTGAGCCACGTTATATGTGAGAGTCTGGATGATTTCGGTCATGGTCAATCTTGGACCTGTGCCGTTTACATTCTACAGGCCGATCTTCTTGGGGCCATGGGTGGTGATGAGGATCCCATCCCACCAGATGGTGTTCTGCACCCCATGCCTCATGCTCCATTTGGAGGTATTTGGCACGATGCTGACTTTATGGATGATAACCACCATGCTGCACATGCTGCACCTGCTGCTCACCATGCTCCTGATGATATGGATGAACCTATGGTGCACACCCCCCCGCTAAGTCCTGAGCACCATGAACCCCCCTTGCAACCGGCTATTGAGGCCATAGATTGCTTTGTTGTGCTTCAAGACATGATGTCCAAAATCATGGCCACCGCACCAACCATTTTGGAGCAACTTGCAAACACTACAGTTTTAAGTACTCGATGCCAGATCATCAATGTGGAAGAACAACATGGCTCTGTCAAAAAGTGTTTGCTGACTGTCACCACTGAAGCTCTTCCAACTCCTGCTGCATCCTCTGTTGTCATTTTTGAATATGTTGATGAAGTACATCCTGTCATACATGACCCCCTGGATATATCCACTGTCCAGCAACCACAGGAGTATGCCCTCTCTGATACAACAAGCATTGTCCAAGAGATTTCTGCTAATATGCAGCATCCACAGATGGTTACTAGCTTTGATGCTCCTAGTTCTGCTCTGATGATATCACCTACTGTCAACAAAAGAATGAAGGTTAATGCCCCGTTGGACGTCCAAGATCTTCGTCGCAGCCGTCGACTTTTTGGTCTCAGTGTTGGTTTCAAGGATCAGGCTGCTGCTAATAAAGCCAAGAAGATGAGCCACTGCAAGAAGAACCTGTCAGCTGACTTTGAATTTGAGCTCAGGGACCCACAGGCAGCGCCCCCACCAGAACTCCCACTCGCTACCATTCAGGCCATTGCCACTATGCAGTGTCAGATACCTCCTGAGGAGGTCTCTGGAAGTCTCCTGAACTTTGCTGTAGAACATGAATAATTTAGTTTTAATATGTAGTTGGGTTTGTAATATCAAGCCGAGTTATGACTCTAGGCCCGTAGCTATCCATGGCAGTTTATCTTGCTTATGTTACCCATATGTTGAACTTTTATTTCTGGTTTGTAAGGAGCTATGCTCCACTATGTGGCACTATGGTTTGAAGAATTTTATTTGCTTATCAGCTTTATTTATGAGGTGTCTGAATGGTTATGTTATGAATGATATCCTATTATGCATGTTGAAATGGAAATCTGTTGCTGGAACTTGCTTAGCACATTAGCCTCATGATCTGTCAGTATTTTCAGAGATGATTAATTCACTCTTTGCTCATGACCCCTACTCCAATCAGTTACTCTATGAATAGGCATTGGAATATACTTAATTGGAATGTAAGAGGAATAAATTCACAAACTAGATGGGGTGATCTGCGTGCAAGAATTGATGAAAGCAATTGTGGCATTATCTGTATCCAGGAAACAAAAAGAGACAATTTTAACCTGGCTTATTTGAGAAATTTCTCACCTAGGAGATATAATCAATTTGCCTACAGCCCATGTGCTGGCCTATCTGGTGGCATCATAACTATATAGAATGGTAGTCTTTTCTCTGGGACTGTGATCGATCATTCTAATTTTCAAATCACTGTCAACTTATCAGGCAATGTATTCCATATTACAAATGTGTATGACCCTTGTAGTAATGAATCCAGGGCTGACATTTTTCATTGGTTGGACACTATTGATGCTTCCAATATGGACAACTGGATGTTAGTTGGGGATTTTAATCTTATCAGAAGCCCACTGGACAGAAACAGACCTGGTGGTGATACAAATAACATGTTAATGTTCAACAACTTGATTCAACAGCTGGACCTAGTGGAGGTCCCCCTCAAAGGCAGGAGTTTTACATGGTCCAATATGCAGGACCTTCCTCTGTTAGAAACGACTGACTGGATTTTCACTTCTGCAAATTGGACTATTTCCTTCCCAAATACCTTAGCTCATCCTCTTGCCAGAGTGACATCAGATCATGTTCCTATCCATATCCAAATTGGCAGTGACATACCCAAAGCATCCATATTCAGATTTGAAAATTATTGGCTTGAATTTGATGGTTTTTATGAAACTGTAGTGCAATGCTGGAACAGAAATCACCAGCTCAACAACTCTGCCAAGGATGTATCTGCCAGGTTTAAATGTCTCAGACTTGGCCTAAAAAATGGAGTAAAAACCTATCCAGGCTTAACTCCACGATTGCTGCATGCAACTATGTTCTTACATTATTGGATGGAATTGAGGAGCAAAGACAGCTATCTATTATGGAGGCCAACTTCAGGAAAATACTGAGAAAACATACGAGCAAATTACTTGAGGCTAAAAGAATATATTGGAAATCCAGGTTCAAGATGAGGAGTGTCAGACTTGATGATGAAAATACTGATTTCTTTCATGCCATGACCACACAAAGTTTCAGAAAAAATTATATTACCTCCATTCTCAGTGAAGATGGCATTTATTGTCAAAATCATAACCATAAGGCTGCAATTATTTGGCAATCATATAAGGACAGACTGGGTAAATCCATCAATCCTACTGTGCTATTCAATCTAGATGAACTAATACAACATCATGACTTATCTGCACTTGATGCTCCTTTTACTATGGATGAAATTGAAAATGTTGCCAAAGAATTCCCTACTGACAGAGCACCTGGCCCTGATGGGTTTAATGGTATGTTCTTAAAAAAAGCTGGAATATTATAAAACAAGATTTCTATACTATGATTTGGGATTTCTTTGAAGGAAATTGTGACATCCAGAGTATCAACACTGCCTACATTACCCTCATTCCAAAAGTTGCCAATCCAGAGAGTATGAATGATTTCAGACCGATCTCTTTGGTTAGTTTGCCTCTTAAATTTTTTACAAAGCTATTGGCAAACAGGGCCCAAAATATCATTACATCTGTTATTCATCAAAACCAATATGGTTTCATCAAAGGAAGAAATATACAAGACTGTTTTGGGATATGCTTTTGAATATCTCCATCTCTGTCATCAATCAAAAAGACCCATTATCATCCTAAAAATTGATTTTGAAAAGGCATTTGATAAGATTGAATACAAGGCCATTATTGCTATGCTTAAACCCAAAGGTTTTGGACCAAGGTGGATCAATTGGGTATCCAAAATTCTTAACTCTGCTTCTACTACTGTATTACTCAATGGAGTTGTAGGGAAAAAATTATGTGCAAAAGAGGAGTCATACAAGGAGATCCATATTCTCCCCTACTATTTGTTTTAGCAGCTGACCTATTACAGGTAGTAATAAATGCTGCCTGGGCTAATGGGGAATTAACACTACCTATTAATCATGCATATGGACAAGATTATCCAATCATTTAGTATGTTGATGACACTCTTATGATAATGCCAGCTGATGCTGACCAAATTATTCATCTCAAATATCTATTAAACCTCTTCAGCCTCTCAACTGGTCTTTTTGTGAACTACACCAAATCTTCCATGATCCCCATCAATATTGACTAGCAGACTGTATCTGATTTGGCTGACTCTTTTGGATGTAAGGTTGAAAGTTTACCTTTCACATATCTTGGACTACCCCTTGGCACCACCAAACCATATATTCATGATCTTATCCATGTTATCTCAAAAATTGACAAGAGGCTGTCTAGAGTTGCCAGATTTATGAACCACTCTGGTAGGCTAACATATGTTAACTCAGTTGTTGCTTCCATGCCCATATTTGCTATGTGCTCCCTTAAAGTACATTACACCATCCTGGATCATGTGGATAAATCTAGCAGGAATTTCCTATGGTATGGCAATGACATTAACAAAAAAGGAAAGTGCCTTGCTAGCTGGGAAATGATATGTAAACCCAAAGACCAAGGAGGTTTGGGAGTGCTCAACCTCAGAATTCAGAATCAAGCTCTCCTTATTAAGCACCTGTATAAGTTCTTCAATAGGGTTGATATTCCCTGGGTTAATCTGATCTAGAATGCCTACTATGATTCTAATGCAGTACCAATTCCTGGTAACAAGAAAGGATCATTCTGGTGGAAGGATTGTCTGAAATTTTTGGCCCTATTTAAATCTATGACCACCTGTCAAGTCAAGTCTGGCAATACTACTATGCTTTGGAATGATAACTGGGATGGCAATGTCATGAAAATTAAATTCCCTGAGCTGTACTCTTTCACTCTCCAGGAACATATTTCCATTAAGATAGCCAAAGATATGGAAAACATATATGAGTTATTTCAGCTTCCTTTGTCAATTGTTGCACACCAACATCTTCACAGCTTGTCAGATCAATTTAACAATACTAGGGATCACAATGACAATGATAAGTGGATTTTCTAACGGGGTAACAGTACTCACATGACTAAGATGATTTACAACTCTCTTATGGGACAACATGACACTGCTGATCCCATTAAGTGGATCTAGAAAACCTGCTGCCTCCCCAGACATAAGTTTTTCTGTTGGTTGATGCTTAATGACATAATAAACACATGTGAGTTGCTTACCAGAAAATCCTTTCATCTGGACTCCACTTCTTGTGTTTTATGTAATGATGAAGACATGGAGGACAGAACCCACCTACTATTCTCATGCACTTTCAGTCAAAACTTCTGGTGGAATATTGGCATTGAATGGAACACTGATCTACACATCCATGATATGATTTCTGATGGCAAGCTGAGATCTACCATTCTTCATGGAGATTGTGACTATAGGTTGCTGGAGTTTATGGAATCAGAGAAATGGACTTATATTTGAAAATATACCATGCTCCATTGCATCATGCATGTTTGATTTCATCAACACTTTCAAGCTCACCATGTTGAGAGCCAAGCATAGCCTTAAGGATAGCATGTCATCCTGGATAGACAACATTTGAATAATTTTGTATTTTTATCTTTTCATTTCTTTTATTCTCTATAAACTCTATCACTCTAGTTGCTCTCCCAACAACCATTGTACTATGCACTTTTATTCATTATAATGAAAATGACACACGGTAGGGTTTTACCCTACTATTTTTATGGTCAAAAAAAGCATCAACGATATGTTTGGTAAAAGCTTTATTTTGACTATAAGCATGAGGAGAATTTAGCACGGATTGCAACAAGGAAATACAATCTATCAAAGAGCAGCTATTATAATTAAATTCCTTGAAATCCAAAATAGTAGGTTCATTAACATCTAGAGTTTTGATCTCTTCAATCCCACTTTTATCAAATTTAGCATCAAGGTCTAAAAACTCTGAATTTTTGGAACGCCTTCTAGGTAAAGGTGGATCATATTCAGTCCCATCATTATCAAGATTCATATTGCAAAACAAAGATTTAATAGGGGACACATCAATAACTTTTAGATCTTCATCTTTATTATCATAGTAACTAGAAGAACACGCCTTTATAATGGAATCGTTCTTAGCACGCATCCTAGCGGTTCTTTCTTTGCACTCATCAATGGAAATTCTTATGGCTTTGAGAGACTCATTGATATCATGCTTAGGTGGAATAGATCTAAGTTTCAAAGAATCAACATCAAGAGAAATTCTATCAACGTTCCTAGCCAACTCATCAATCTTAAGCAATTTTTCTTCAATCAAAGCATTGAAATTCTTTTGCGAAGTAATAAATTCTTTAATATTAGATTCAAAATCAGAGGACATCTTATTATAATTTCCATAAGCATTATTGTAGGAATTACCATAATTATTAGAGGAATTACTAGGATAAGGGCTAGGATTAAAGTTTCCTCTATACGCGTTGTTACCAAAATTATTCCTACCAACAAAATTCACATCCATAGATTCATTATTATTCTCTATCAAAGTAGACAAATGCATATCATTAGGATCAGAAGAAACACTTTTATTAGCAAATAATTTCATAAGCTCATCCATCTTTCCACTCAAAACATTAATTTCTTCTATCGCATGCACTTTCTTATTAGCAGATCTTTCAGTGTGCCATTGAGAATAATTAACCATAATATTATATAGGAGTTTAGTAGCTTCTCCTAAAGTGATTTCCATAAAAGTGCCTCCCGCGACCGAATCTAAAATATTTCTAGAAGCAAAATTCGATCTGGCATAATTTTTTGTATAATCATCCACAAATTCAAACCATGTGTTGGGCAATTACGTATCATTAATTTCATCCTCTCCCAAGCTTGTGCAACATGTTCACGATCAAGTTGCTTAAAATTCATAATATCGTTTCTAAGAGACATGATCTTAGCAGGAGGAAAATACTTAGAGATAAAAACATATTTGCACTTACTCCACGAATCAATACTATTTTTAGGCAAACACAAAAACCAAGCTTTAGCATGATCGCTAAGCGAAAAAAGAAATAGCTTCAATTTAACAATATCATTATCAACATCTTTCTTCTTTTGCATATCACACAAATCAACGAAGCTATTTAGATGGGTAGCGGCATCTTCACTAGGAAGGCCGGAAAACGTATCTTTCATGACAAGATTCAGCAAGGTAGCATTAATTTCACAAGATTCAGCATCAGTAAGAGGAGCAATCGGAGTGCTAATAAAATCATTGTTGTTGGTATTGGTAAAGTCACACAATTTAGTGTTATCTTGAGCCATCAAGACAAGCAAGCAATCCAACACACAAGCAAACAAGAAACGGGCAAAAAGAGGCAAATAGAGAAAGAGAGGGAGGATAGAGAGAGAGGGCGAATAAAACGGCAAGGGTGAAGTGGGGGAGAGGAAAACGAGAGGCAAATGGAAAATAATGTAATGCGGGAGATAAGGGTTTGTGATGGGTACTTGGTATGTTGACTTTTGCGTAGACCTCCCCGGCAATGGCGCCAGAAATCCTTCTTGCTACCTCTTGAGCACTTGCGTTGGTTTTCCCTCAGTTTTTGAGAACCAAGGTATCAGTCCAGTAGGAGGCTACGCGCGAGTCCCTCGCACCTACACAAAACAAATAAATCCTCGCAACCAACGCGATAAGGGGTTGTCAATCCCTACACGGTCACTTATGAGAGTGAGATCTGATAGATATGATAAGATAATATTTTTGGTATTTTTATGATAAAGATGCAAAGTAAAATAAAAGCAATGAAAATAACTAAGTATTGGAAGATTAATATGATGAAGATAGACCCGGGGGCCATAGGTTTCACTAGTGGCTTCTCTCAAGAGCATAGGTATTTTACGGTGGGTGAACAAATTACTGTTGAGCAATTGAAAAAAAATTGAGCATAGTTATGAGAATATCTAGGTATGATCATGTATATAGGCATCACGTCCAAGACAAGTAGACCGACTCCTGCCTCCATCTACTACTATTACTCCACACATCAACCGCTATCCAGCATGCATCTAGAGTATTAAGTTCAAGAGAAAAGAGTAACACTTTAAGCAAGATGACATGATGTAGAGGGATAAACTCATGCAATATGATGAAAACCCCATCTTGTTATCCTCGGTGGCAACAATACAATACGTGCCTTGCTGCCCCTACTGTCACTGGGAAAGGACACCGCAAGATTGAACCCAAAGCTAAGCACTTCTCCCATTGCAAGAAAGATCAATCTAGTAGGCCAAACCAAACTGATAATTTGAAGAGACCTGAAAACATAACCAATCATACATAAAAGAATTCAGAAGATTCAAATATTGTTCATAGATAAACTTGATCATAAACCCACAATTCATCGGTCTCAACGAACACGCCGCAAAAGAAGATTACATCGAATAGATCTCCACAAGAGAGGGGGAGAACTTTGTATTGAGATCCAAAAAGATAGAAGAAGCCATCTAGCTAATAACTATGGACCTGAAGGTCTGAGGTAAACTACTCACACTTCATCGGAGAGGCTATGTTGTTGATGTAGAAGCCCTCCATGATCGATGCCCCCTCTGGCGGAGCTCCGGAACAGGCCCCAAAATGGGATCTCGTGGATACAGAAAGTTACGGCGGTGGAATGAGAGTTTTGGCTCCGTTTCTGATCGTTTGGGGGTACGTAGGTATATATAGGAGGAGGAAGTACGTCGGTGGAGCACCAAGGGGCCCACGAGGGTGGAGGGCGCGCCCCCTACCTCGTGGCCTCCCTGTTGGTTGCTTGACGCAGGGTCCAAGTCTCCTGGATCTTATTCATTCCAAAAATCACGGTCCCGAAGGTTTCATTCCATTTGGACTCTGTTTGATATTCCTTTTCTTCGAAACCCTAAAATAGGCAAAAAATAGCAATTCTGGGCTGGGCCTCCGGTTAGTAGGTTAGTCCCAAAAATAATATAAAAGTTTATAATAAAGCCCAATAATGTCCAAAATAGTAGATAATATAGCGTGGAGCAATCAAAAATTATAGATACGTTGGAGACGTATCAGAAGCCTTGGCAGTCTTGGTTGTGGCTTCTGAACCTGAGGCCTCTGTTCGACATGGTAGTCACACTATGGTCTGGGAGCAGCGGGAGGAGCCAACATAGGCCATTTCAAAGTGACCAGATGTCCACGATCAAAGGCCTGTTCAATTGTGTGAGGCCTTGGAGAACGGTGGCTTCAGCATGCACATTAACTTCAGGATGCACATGATCTTCAGGCACCACATTAGCTTCAGGTTCCACATTGTCTTCGGCCATGACGATGTCATCGGCTTCAGTAGCATTGTTGGTGGAAGCTCCAGTGTTTTCAACCTCCATTCGTTGCAGAACAGGAGGGTCTGGCACAATCACATTCTCCTCGAGAATGACTTGGTCTATGGCAGGGGGTGTGGCAACTTTTTGTTCTTCTTTTTCTCCTTGATTTTCATCGGCTGATGCAGCCGGAATGTCTTCAGCAGCTTTGGCTTCAGACTCGGAGACATTCACAGTAGGGGTGGCTTCAGGAAACACTTGACGTGCTACTGAGCTTTGGTGCACCTCCCCTTCCGGAATGTTCGACATGGTGACCTGTGGCCTCGAGCCTTTGTGAAGCCTGCAGAATGCGGGTGATGCTTGTGGTGATGGAGAGGTCAGGTCCATGTAGTTATCATTGTCAAGCATCGGAGTGGTGACTTGAGGTGGTGGAGTTCTGGGTGTCTCATCATGAATGGGGGTGTCATGTTGAGGGCGATCGGCCCATGAATCATCCTGAACAATTGGCGTCAATGGATGACCAATGCTGATGAGTTCTCTATACGTAAGAATAGGCGATGATGCCGTTTGATGCTCAAGTTGAGGAAGGACTTCATCATCTTCTACATTGTCTTCACGACCAATGTCTTCAGCGGTGATGGGGTCAACAGCTGGAACCTCTTCATCTTCAGGAGCCTCTGTGAAAGCAGGCTCGTGGATCACAAGGCAACGCTCTTGGTTGGTGGAGGCTGGACGGGCAACAGAAATGGGCTCAACAACAAGGGGTTCAGAGGCCGCAACATGCTCTTTCTTTGAAGACTTTGTCTTCAATTTCTTCTTCGATGGTGCATCATCAGAAGCATTCTTGTGCTTGCATTTCTTGGCTTCGGCTTCAACAGCCCTTGTCTTCTTCAGCTCTAAAGCTGCAGAGGTGACCTTAGGCTTCGAGCCTATCATGCTAGCAGGGAAGACAGTGCGAGGTGCTTCCTGCCTTGGTGCTTCAGTCTGTGTCACAACAGACTTCTTTTGTTTGGCAGCCATCCTGGGATCGATGCCAGGACGCCCAAGAGCCTTGTGCTTCTCAGCCTCATTGTGTGCTTGAACACATTTCTGCGCAAAGTACTTCATGCGCTCTCTTGAACCTTTGGCTTCATTGCGCTTCTTGTGAAACTCTTCCTTGAGGTCATGCAGCATCTTCTTGAAGATTTGAACATCTACCACGCTGAGCTTGGCCATGTTCTTCTTGAAGTGAGCCTTCTCATAATCAATTTTGTTCTTGAGCTCAACTATCTTCTGAGCCAAGGCCAACTCATTAGCAATGGCTCTGTGGAATGTGGCGCTGATGTCCACAGGAAGCTGAAGATCATCAATGCTAATGCCCTGGTCGTCGAACCACTCATCAATGAAGTTGTTCAGTATATCAACATCAAAGAGGGGCAGATCATTGAAGATCTCCACCTCTTGCTTGCTCTTGATCAGCATCTCAAGGGCATCATCACCAAGATCTTCATCACTTGACAGATCAATGGTGTCTTCTTTGTTCCTGAGAACGGCAACTGGAGTCAGTTCATGCCCAGAGATCTTCTTGGGCTTCTTGGCGTTCTTGGTCTTCTCGTCCTTCTTGGAGACACGAGACCAATCTTCAGATTGCACACTGGGTTCAGGAGGTGCAGTGGCCAATGGATTCACATGCAAAGCTTTTGGTGAGGCAGAGGGCCTTGAAGCCTTGGTCTTCTTCTTCTGCTATTGCTTTGGTGGTGCTGGTGCTTCTTCAGAATCAGCGTCATCAGCGAATTGATCCAGCGTAGCCCTCGGAGCAGCGATATGTGAGAGAAGACCATTAAAGTTGGCGAAAGGTCCGATGACATTAGGATTGGCATCGCGTGTGCCGTCAGCCCTTGGAGCAGATGGATCAGGGTTGAAGTTGAGGCCAAACTCCTTCTTGTTTTTGATAGCTGACTCCTTGGCAAATTGATAGTTGCGCTTGAAGAGATTTTCATCACGACACCATAGAATAGATGATGGGTTGGAATTCTCTTGCTTCGGTCCTCGGACCATGCAAGGGTAGAAGCCTTGAGCAATGGCTTCAGACTTGGACTTGGGCTGCAGATTTTTGTATAGAACATCTCCCCATGGGCGCTTGATGGCGTTCTTTTCAGCACATTCAACAGTCACAAATCTGTACTTGAACCATTCTTCCACCCAATATCTTTGAATCCATTGGATTCGAGTCTTGCACTAGTTGTAGCTTTCCTCAGGATCTGACTTGTACAGCTCAAACAGATTTGGAGGTAAAATCCTTAGCTGTATCTCCACGGTGCTGCCTACCGCCCTTTCTAGCTGATTTCTCTGTTGCCATTATAGTCAGACTCAATGGCTTCAAGACAGTGATTGGCTTCCTTTTGCTGGTCAAACAAGAGCTGGCTTCAGGGGAGTGTATGTGCTTCTGTAAGAACTCTGCAAATGAATGCAGACTATGAGAACCAAGGGATTCTCCCACGGACATGTACCTGTGACAGCATTAAGGTGCGAGGGAAGGGGAAGAGGTCATATGCATTCTCAGAAGATTTTGAAGAAAAATCGGTTTGAAGACATTGACCTCATGGAGCAAAGACATTCACTTATTTGAAGAGAGTTAGTTCCAGATTTGTACGAATCCATGAATAAGTACAAGTGAGGAATCTAACTAGTTATGAAGCATACATGAATATACTTGGCATGATATGAGATGCAG
Organism: Triticum aestivum; assembly: GCF_018294505.1. NCBI lineage: Eukaryota > Viridiplantae > Streptophyta > Magnoliopsida > Poales > Poaceae > Triticum > Triticum aestivum. The sequence continues at coordinate 202,826,743 of NC_057809.1, forward strand.
ATAAGGATGGATCCATATTTGGAAGTGAAGAAACCACTTTTGGTTAAAGTGGATGGATCTGACGGATCTAAAAAGCAGTAAAAAGTAAGATTTAATTGTTATGGACGAACTGCTAGACGAGGTAGAGTTGGAGGCCGAGTAGTTCAATCTTCCGTGCCCTAACTTGGTGACGGAAGACACCTACATCAATGGCGGAGAGGACGAGGTCCGCGGCCGGCGTGATGACGACGTCGAAGAAGTTGCGGCAGTCAAGCGCTTCGTCTTTGGCGTCATCGTGAGCTAGCGGATGCGCTAGGGTTTGTGCGAGGTGGAAGAAGATATAATGACCGCGGTGAGTGTGTATTTATAGGGATAGGGACAACACAGCATAATTACGCAGGTGCCCCTGGCGGTTCACATCTGAAGGACACGTGGCTTGCATGCAACTCATTGGGAGTTGATCCATGTTCGCACACACGCCTGGATTGTCGGGTGGTCGTTCCGGCTTCTCCGGTATTCAGGCAAAAGGATATGGCAATTAAAACATATTTAAATGTTTGTCTCTATGTCTTCTGCTGACAAGGACTCAGAGAAGACAATCGACAGGTTTCAATAGAATGCATATGATTTGGACAGATAGAGTTTGAGATAGAAGCACATAGGGGGTTAGGGTCCGATCACATTCCCTTAGATCAAGAAAAGATTCAAGCATGAATACATAGCTATAAGTGAATGATGTAGAGGACAGAACACGAATATACATATACATACATATATATATATATATATATATATATATATATATATATATATATCAGACCAACTCAACATTGCGAAGATAAATCATGAAGTCAAATCAATGTTGAAGACAAACCAAATGCGAAGACTATGCGATTATGATGCCACATGAAACACTTCAAAAGGATTTTGGTGGTGGCATTACCCACCGTATAGGAAGTATTAGACCCAGACACGGCGCACAATTATTGTGGCGCTCCGAAGTCAAATTCCACGTTAATGTATTCACACTTAGAGTGTATGTCTTCATTGATTGAAGATATACGTTGCTTTGTGTGTTGCACATCTAAGTCATCAACATGCATACGTGTTAGGATGTGTGTCCAATTATAGGACATTTGAGGATTCTAAGATATTTAGCTTACACCGCAACTTGCAAAACCTTTTCTCATCCAAGGGCTTTGTGAAGATATCTGCCAATTGCTCTTCAGTGTTGACGTGAATGATATCAATATCTTCTTTCATGACATGATCTCTGAGAAAGTGATGACATATCTGAATGTGCTTTGTCTTCGAGTGCTAAACTGGGTTGTTGGCAATCTTGATGGTGCTTTCATTGTCGCAGTAGAGTGGCACATGCTTCAGGTGGATGCCATAGTGCTTGAGAGTTTGCGTCATCCATAGAAGCTGAGCGCAGCAAGATCCAGCAACAATGTATTCAGATTTAGAAGTGGAGAGGGATACACAGTTCTGCTTCTTTGAAGACCAACAGACAAGAGATCGTCCAAGAAAGTGACATGTGTCTGATGTGTACTAGCGATCAACCTTGTCACCAGCATAATCAACATCTGAGAATCCAACTAGATCAAACTCTGAGCCCTTTGGATACCATAATCCTAGCATTGGGGTGTAAGCCAAATATCAAAGAATTCGCTTCATAGCTAAGTGATGCGACTCCTTTGGTGCCGCTTGGAATAGGGCACACATGCAAATGCTAAGCATTATATCTGGCCTAGATTCACATAAATAGAGTAAATAACCAATCATGGAGCGCTATACCTTTTGATCAAACTCTTTACCATTGTCGTCGGGGCCCAGATGACTTTTGGTTGGCATTGGCGTCGTGTATCCTTTGCAGTCTTGCATTACAAACTTCTTCAAGCAATCTTTGAGGTATTTCTCTTGTGATATGAAGATGTTGTTGCTTTGCCGACGAATTTGAAGACCGAGGAAGAATTTGAGCTCACCCATCATGGACATCTGATGTTGCTATTGCATCATGTGTCCAAACTCATCATTGTATTTCTTGTCAGTGCAGCCGAAGATAATGTCATCCACGTAGATTTGGCACACAAACAGTTCTCCATCATATGTCTTCGTGAAGAGTGTAGGATCTAGAGAACCAGGTTTGAAGCCTTTGCACTTCAGGAAGTCTTTGAGTGTGTCATACCAAGTGCGAGGGGCTTGTTTGAGGCCATATAGTGCCTTGTTGAGCTTGTATACCATACGAGGATGTTTAGGGTCTTCAAAACCAGGTAGCTGTGCAACATACACTTCTTCTTCAATGTTGCCATTGAGAAAGGCACTCTTCACATCCATTTGGTACAGAAGGATGTTGTGATGGTTGGCATAGGCTAGCAGTATACGAATGGCTTCAAGCCTAGCCACTGGACAAAATGTTTCATCGAAGTCAATCCCTTCTACTTGAGTGTAGCCTTGAGCAATGAGACAAGCCTTGTTCCTTACAACTTGACCATGCTCATATTGTTTATTGCGATAGATCCATTTGGTGCCAATGTTGTTATGCTTGCAAGGGTCAGGACGCTAAACCAATTCCCACACATTGTTCAGCTCGAACTGTTGAAGCTCTTCTTGTATTGCTTGAATCCATTCAGGTTCCATGAAGGCTTCATCAACTTTCTTGGGTTCAGATATAGAGACAAATGCAAAGTGCCCACAGAAATTTGCTAGATGTGTTGCTCTTGAACCAGTGAGCAGACCAGGTGCATTGATGCTATCGATTATCTTCTCCATCTGTACTTCATTTGCAACATGAGGATGAACTAGACGGAGATTTTGCCCTTGCAGATCATTGTCTTCATCTTCAGCATTGACTTCAGGATGAGCATTGTCTTCGGGTTGATTTGGTGCAATGATGATTTCTTCTTCATCCTGAGCTTCTGAAGGTATGATTTCTCCAGTACCCATCAGCTTGATAGATACACTAGGTGAAGCTTCATCAGTTAGTAGCTCATATGATGTCTTCTTTAGAAGCATGTGAAGATAAACATGGTTGATGACGTGACATGCAGTGTCAATGGCTTCAGGCCAGAATTTCCTTGGTGTCTTTTACTCATCAAGCATCGTCCGTGCCATCTCAATGAGGGTTCTGTTCTTGCGCTCCATGATGCCATTCTGCTCAGGTGTGTATGGAGCTGAGAACTCATGAGTGATACCCAATGTATCAAGATAAGTGTCGAGGGCGGTGTTCTTGAATTCTGTGCCATTGTCACTTTTGATGTGCTTGATCTTGATGCCATAGTTCGTCATGGCACGATTGGCGAATCTTTTGAAGACATCCTGCACTTCATTCTTATAGAGAATTATGTGTACCCATGTGTATCTTGAGTAATCATCAACAATGACAACGCCATAGAGGCAAGAAGTGGTAGTAAGAGTAGAGTTGTGAGTAGGGCCAAATAAGTCCATGTGAAGCATCTTGAAGGGACAGGAAGTCGTCATGATTGTATTTGAGGGATGCTTGGCCCTAGTCATCTTTCCAGCTTCACAGGCACCACACAGATGATCCTTGTTGAACTTGATGCCCTCGATGCCTATGACATGCTTCTTCTTCGCGAGAGTGTACAAGTTCCTCATGCCAGTGTGCCCTACCCTCCGATGCCAGAGCCAACACTCTGAAGCTTTTGCTAGAAGACATACGGCCAACTGTGGACCTGCTGAGAAATCTACCATGTACAAATCGTCTTTTTGATACCCTTCAACGACTAGAGATTTGTCGGATTCCATAAGCACAAGGAAATGATATTTTCCAAACATCACAATCATGTTCAGATCATAAAGCATTGAGACAGACATTAAGTTGAAACCAAGGGATTCAACAAGCATCACTTTATCCCTGTGCTGATCCTTTGAGATTGCAACTCTACCTAGACCCAATACCTTACTTTTACCAGTGTCAGCAAATGTGATGTGACTTTTGTCAGATGGACGTAGGGTTGAATCCCGTAGGGTTGAATCCATGAGAATACTTCGATAACAAGTCATGTGGTTAGTGCATCCACTATCCATAATCCATTCTGAAGCCTTTGGTGTCATACCCTACAATGTAGTTTGGGGTATAGGCTTCACCAAGAGTATTGTGAAGCATAAACATTTGATGAACAAGCGGATTATGAAAGTTCAGGTCTTGGTTAGGATAAGTAGGATGTTTGTCAAGGAATCCTGGAACGAAATACATAGTAAGACCATTAGGACATTTTATCTTGCGTCCCACAAGATGTTTAAGGTACCCATCATAAGCATCAGACGCCTTTGATTTCCAGTTGGAAACCTTTCCCTGCAAAAGAGAGTTAATTTTTCTTAACCACCCACATCTTCAGGGGTGACTTAGAAGTAATGAGTCTAAGTGCAGCATCTGAGAATTTTGGCATTGGAGCCCTAGCAAATAGCCTTGCAGGAAGTGAATAATACTCATAAGAATAAGCAGAATAGTTCTCGGTCTTATGAACATAGCGGTTTTATGAAACACGCTCATATTCATAAGTCTGAGTATGGTTTCCCTGCAAAACATTGGTGTTAGGGTGACTCTGGTGAGTCCTCTGTCTGTACGAAGACTTTGGACCATATGAAGCCTTTGGTCTGGGGTTTGTCTTCTTCCCAGGTGGTGTTATGATGACATTCACAAGAAGATTCTCAAGACAACTTTTGGGCACCCAGATCTTCTTCATAGGTGGCCCATTCTTGCAGTTAGTACCAATATACCTGGAAAACACTTCACCATTCTGATTCTTAAACAGTTTGTAGTTTGCATCAAAGGATTCATCAATGATAATAGAGACACAATATCACCAATTGGGATTGTTAGAGATGTTGAAGTCTTGTGTGGGAAAATAAAATACCCTACAGAAATCCTTCTTGCTACCTCTTGAGCACTTGCGTTGGTTTTCCCTTGAAGAGGAAAGGGTGGTGCAGCAAAGTAGCGTAAGTATTTCCCTCAGTTTTTGAGAACCAAGGTATCAATCCAGTAGGAGGCTACGTGCGAGTCCCTCGCACCTACACAAAACAAATAAATCCTCACAACCAACGTGATAAGGGGTTGTCAATCCCTACACGTTCACTTACGAGAGTGAGATCTGATTGATATGATAAGATAATATTTTTGGTATTTTTATGATAAAGATGCAAAGTAAAATAAAATCAATGAAAATAACTAAGTATTGGAAGATTAATATGATGAAGATAGACCCGGAGGCCATAGGTTTCACTAGTGGCTTCTCTCAAGAGCATAAGTATTTTACGGTGGGTGAACAAATTACTGTTGAGCAATTGACAGAATTGAGCATAGTTATGAGAATATCTAGGTATGATCATGCATATAGGCATCACGTCCGAGACAAGTAGACCAACTCCTGCCTGCATCTACTACTATTACTCCACACATCGACCGCTATCCAGCATGCATTAGAGTATTAAGTTCAAGAGAATAGAGTAACGCTTTAAGCAAGATGACATGATGTAGAGGGATAAACTCGTGCAATATGATGAAAACCCCATCTTGTTATCCTCGATGGCAACAATACAATACGTGCCTTGCTGCCCCTACAGTCACTGGGAAAGGACACCGCAAGATTGAACCCAAAGCTAAGCACTTCTCCCATTGCAAGAAAGATCAATCTAGTAGGCCAAACCAAACTGATAATTCGAAGAGACTTGCAAAGATAACCAATCATACATAAAAGAATTCGGAGAAGATTCAAATATTGTTCATAGATAAACTTGATCATAAACCCACAATTCATCGGTCTCAACAAACACACCGCAAAAGAAGATTACATCGAATAGATCTCCACAAGAGAGGGGGAGAAATTTGTATTGAGATCCAAAAAGTGAGAAGAAGCCATCTAGCTAATAACTATGGACCCGAAGGTCTGAGGTAAACTACTCACACTTCATCGGAAGGGCTATGGTGTTGATGTAGAAGCCCTCCGTGATCGATGCCCCCTCCGGCGGAGCTCCGGAACAGGCCCCAAGATGGGATCTCATGGATACAGAAAGTTACGGCGGTGGAATTAGGGTTTTGGCTCCGTATCTGATCATTTGGGGGGTACGTAGGTATATATAGGAGGAAGAAGTACGTCGATGGAGTAACATGGGGCCCATGAGGGTGGAGGGCGTGCCTAGGGGGGGGGGTAGGCGCGTCCCCTACCTCGTAGCCTCCCTGTTGGTTGCTTGACGTAGGGTCGAAGTCTCCTGGATCTTGTTCGTTCCAAAAATCACGTTCCCGAAGGTTTCATTCCGTTTGGACTCTGTTTGATATTCCTTTTCTTCGAAACCCTAAAATAGGCAAAAAAAACAGCAATTCTGGGCTGGGCCTCCGGTTAATAGGTTAGTCCCAAAAATAATATAAAAGTGGATAATAAAGCCCAATAATGTCTAAAACAGTAGATAATATAGCATGGAGCAATAAAAAATTATAGATACGTTGGAGACGTATTGTCTACTGATTTTCTTGTTCTTGGTTCCCCACAAGATGAGTTTTGTCCCATTATTTTTGGTAGACCTTTCTTGAACACAGTTAATGCTAAGATAGATTGTGAGAAACAAACTGTCGGTGTTAGTTTTTGTGACGCCCGGATAGTTAAGCTACAGTAACCCTCTACTAATGATGTCATGTCACCCTGGTTACTAGTGTTAATCTCGCGGTGAATCAAGTCCCATTCAAATTCAAATTCAAATAACAAGTGAAATTCTAAACTTCTCAAACATGAAAACTAAAATATTCATCATGTGGTAAATAATCCCTAACAAAATTTTGATGGTGGAACCGACCCTTTTCAAATTTTCAAAATGTTTAAATGCCCTAATCTAAATAAAAACAATGGCTAAATAACATTTTAATTGCTTTTTGAATTATAAAAATAATAAACTAACTTATTTTGGGTCCAGACCAGGTTGGGCAGTGGCCTATATTAATGATACTAATGTAGGTGCTAACTTGGTATTTTATAAAACTAAAATAAATGAAACTATAATGAAAAAGAAAAGAAAAAATAAGAAAAAGAGAAAACCCTCCCCTCCCCGATGGGCCTTGGCCCAGCTACCCACTCCCTGTCAGGCCAGTCCACCCGACCCAGGCTGCCCTCCCTTATTCCCCACCCCCACTTCCCCTACCGATCCATATCTGGATCTGGATCATCCCCATCGCCCCGCACGAATCCCCCACTCCTCCCGCACGAACCCCCACACTCCTCCTGACCGAGACCCCCACCCGCTCTCGTTCTCTAGCGTTGCCAAACACCCCACGCGCGACCCTTTCCACGCCAGAGCCCCACCTCGCCGGCGTGTCCGCGCCTGAGGAACCGCCGCCTACCGCCATCGCCTGACACCGCCCGGAGCTACCTCACTGTCGAATCGCCGCCCCGTAGCCAGATCTCGCTTCCCCGACTCCTCCCTGAGCCCACTACCAGTTCCCCACGGCCCCGCCATGAGCTCTGACCTCTCCTCCTCTCTCCCTCGCACTCACGGCTGCGGCCAAGGCCGCGACCGCGCTCTCGTCCCCGCGGCCAGCCTGCGCCCATGGCTACCTTGCGCCCTGGCCTCTTCTTCCTCCCGCGACGCCGTCCTCCGCCGTCCCCGCCTGCTGCGGCCACCTGCAGGTGCTGCCCCGCTGCGGGCGCCGCTTCTCGCGCCCGGCCACCGCGCACACCACTGATACGTCTCCAACGTATCTATAATTTTTGATTGTTCCATGCTATTATATTATCTGTTTTGGATGTTTAATGGGCTTTATTATACACTTTATATTATTTTTGGGATTAACCTACTAAACCAAGGCCCGGTGCAAATTGCTGTTTTTTGCCTATTTCAGTGTTTCGCAGAAAAGGAATATCAAACGGAATCCAAACGGAATGAAACCTTTGGGGGAGTTATTTTTGGAACAAACGTGATTCACGGGACTTGGAGTAGATGTCAAGAAAGGAGCGAGGAGGCCGCGAGGCAGGGAGGCGCGCCTGCCCCCCTGGACGCGCCCCCACCCTCGTGGGCCCCTCGTAGCTCCACCGACCTACTTGTTCCTCCTATATATATATCCATATACCCCGAAAACATCCAGGAGCACCACGAAACCCTATGTCCACCGCCGCAACCTTTTGTACCCAAGAGATCCCATCTTGGGGCCTTTCCCGGAGCTCCGCTGGAGGGGAAATCGATCACGGAGGGCTTCTACATCAACACCGTAGCCTCTCCGATGATGTGTGAGTAGTTTACCACAGACCTTCGGGTCCATAGTTATTTGCTAGATGGCTTCTTCTCTCTCTTTGGATCTCAATACAAAGTTCTCCTCGATCTTCTTGGAGAACTATTCGATGTAATTATTTCTGCGGTGTGTATATCGAGATCCGATGAATTGTGGGTTTATGATCAAGTTTATCTATGAACAATATTTTATTCTTCTCTGAAATCTTTTATGTATGATTTGTTATCTTTGCAAGTCTCTTTGAATTATCAATTTGGTTTGGCCTACTAGATTGATCTTTCCTGCAATGGGAAAAGTGCTTAGCTTTGGGTTCAATCTTGCGGTGTCCTTTCCAAGTGACAGCAGGGGCAGCAAGGCACGTATTGTATTGTTTCCATGGAGGATAAAAAGATGGGGTTTATATCATATTGCTTGAGTTTATCCCTCTACATCATGTCATCTTGCCTAATGTGTTACTCTGTTCTTATGAACTTAATACTCTAGATGCATGCTAGATAGCGGTCAATGTGTGGAGTAATAGTAGTAGATGTAGAATCGTTTCGGTCTACTTGTCGCGGACGTGATGCCTATATACATGATCATGCCTAGATAATCTCATAATTATGCACTTTTCTATCAATTGCTTGACAGTAATTTGTTTACCCACCGTAATACTTATGCTATCTTGATAGAAGCCACTAGTGATACCTATGGCCGCCGGGTCTATCTTCTATCATATAAGTTTCCAATCTATTTTACTTTGCAATCTTTACTTTCAATCTATATCATAAAAATACCAAAAATATTTATCTTATTATATCTATCAGATCTCACTCTCGTGTGTGACCGTGAAGGGATTGACAACCCTTTTATCGCGTTGGTTGTGAGGTTCTTATTTGTTTGTGTAGGATCGAGGTGACTTGCGTGTAGTCTCCTACTGGATTGATACCTTGGTTCTCAAAAACTGAGGGAAATACTTACGCTACTTTGCTGCATCACCCTTTCCTCTTCAAGGGAAAACCAACGCAGTGCTCAAGAGGTAGCAAGAAGGATTTCTGGCGCCGTTTCCGGGGAAATCTACACACAAGTCAAGACATACCAAGTACCCATCACAAACTCTTATCCCTCGCATTATATTATTTTCCATTTTCCTCTCGTTTTCCTCTCCCCCACTTCACCTTTGCCTTTTCTTCGCCTTCTTCCCAGATGTCTTTTTGTTTGTGTTTCCACATGCCTTCTATTTGCTTGCATCTTTGCTCGCTAAAAATCTATTGATATGGATCCACTTAAAGTGTTTTGATGGGAAATCTTTAGATGAGCAGGCTCATTTTGTGCATCACCGTTTGTCTGAAAAAGGGAAACTCTTATGGGATCAAATAAACAGATTGATGTGTTATGCTTGGAATCTTTGTGAAATTTGTGATTTTACTTGTTGCTCTAAGAACCCTAAAACACCTTCCCTACCTATGTGAGTTTAATGAAAATGAAATATTATCTTCTTATGCAAAGGGTGTTTATAGTTACTATGATATCGAACAAATTGAAGAATTTCTTGCTTTTAAGGGTGCTTATGAAGTTGCTTCTTTGATTGAAAATATTACTCTCTACGAATCTGAAAACCTTGGCATACTTAAGTATTGCTACGAAAACTATGCTCACAATGCCTATGTTAAGGAATTTATTGAGAGAATGACCATTGCTTTGGAAGAAAATAATGATATGCATGAATCTATAGATAATTATGATTCTGATGATTTGATTGAAATATCCCTTGATGAACATGATGCTTGCTATTCTTATAGCCATGATGCCAATATTTATGGAGATGAATTTGCTATAGTTCCTTATGTTAAACACGAGCTTATTGCTATTGCACCCATACTTGATAGTTCCTTGAATCAAAAGCAGGATTGCAATGATTTTACTATAAATTCTATTGATGTCAATTTTGTTCATAATATGCAAAACCCTAAGCTTGGGGATGCCAGTTTTGCTATGTCTACTAGTTGCAATGAGCATGGTTGGGGTGATTCTTCTTTTGATCTTGAAAATTTATTTAAGCCCCATGATCAATATGAGATTGATTGTTTGCAATATTATTGAAAGCAGGTTTGGAAGAGTGTCAACTTTAGATCCCACATATTTTTAGAATGTTCAATCTTATGAAATTTTTGATAAAAGTGGGTTTGGAGAGGTCATGACTTTAGTTAATTTTAATCCCATTATTTTGGAAGAGTGTCAACTTTGCATGCATGTGGATCATGTTGAAAATATTTTATGCGATAGCTATTTTGTTGAATTTGCTTATGAACCCACATGTAATTATTATGAGAGAGGAAAATATGATTGTAGAAATTTTCATGTTACTAAATTACCTCTCGTTATGTTGAGATTGCTATTGTTTCTTTCTGCTTCCTTGCATATGCTAGTTTTCGCTTGCTATGATAATTTGTTTGCCTATAAGATGCCTATGCATAGGAAGTATGTTAGACTTAGATGTGTTTGTCACGTGTTTTATGATGCTCTCTTTTGTGCTTCAATTCTTGTCTTTCATGTGAGCATCGTTGAAATTATCAATGCCTAGCTAGGGGCGTTAAACGATAGCGCTTGTTGGGAGGCAACCCAATTTTTTTGTTTCTTGATTTTTGGTTATGTTTAGCAATAAATAATTCATCTAGCCTTTGTTTATATGTGGTTTTATCCTTTTAATTAGTGTTTGTTCCAAGTAGAACCTTTGAGAAGACTTGGGGGAAGTTTTTGCGATCTTGCTGTAAAAAAACAGAAACTTTAGCGCTCACAAGATTTGCTTCCATTTTTTTACTAGAGAGCGTGATTAGGTTGATTATTTTTGAAGATTATTAATAGGAAAATTACTCACGTCCACCAATTTATTTCAGAATTTTTGGGGTTACAGAAGTATTCGAAACCTACAGATTACTACAGACTGTTCTGTTTTTGACAGATTCTGTTTTTCGTGTGTTGTTTGCTTATTTTGATGAATCTATGGCTAGTATCGGAGGGTATGAACCATAGAGAAGTTGGAATACAGTAGGTTTAACACAAATATAAATAAAGAATGAGTTCATTACAGTACCTTAACTGGTGGTTTGTTTTCTTATACTAACGGAGCTCATGAGATTTTCTGTTGAGTTTTGTGTTGTGAGGTTTTCAAGTTTTGGGTAAAGATTTGATGGATTATGAAATAAGGAGTGGCAAGAGCCTAATCTTGGGGATGACCAAGGCACACCAAGGTAAAATTCAAGGACAACCAAAATCCTAAGCTTGGGGATGCCCCGGAAGGCATCCCCTCTTTCGTCTTCGTCCATCGGTAACTTTACTTGAGGCTATATTTTTATTCACCACATGATATGTGTTTTGCTTGGAGCGTCTTGTATGATTTGAGCCTTTGATTTTTAGCTTACCAAAATCATCCTTGCTGTACACACCTTGGGAGAGACACACATGAATTGGAATTTATTAGAATACTCTATGTGCTTCACTTATATCTTTTGAGCTAGATAATTTTGCTCTAGTGCTTCACTTATATCTTTTAGAGCACGGTGGTGGTTTTATTTTATAGAAATTATTGATCTCTCATGCTTCACTTATATTATTTTGAGTGTCCTTTAGAACAGCATGGTAATTTGCTTTGTCTATAAAATTGATCCTAATATGATAGGCATCCAAGATTGGTATAATAAAAACTTTCGTAGAAAGGTGCATTGAATACTATGAGAAGTTTGATACTTGATAATTGTTTGGAGATATAAAGATGGTGATATTAGACTTGTGCTAGTTGAGTAGTTGTGAATTTGAGAAATACTTGTGTTGAAGATTGCAAGCCCCGTAGCATGCACGTATGGTAACCGTTGTGTAACAAATTCGAAACATCAGGTGTTCTTTGATTATCTTCCTTATGAGTGGCGGTCGGGGACGAGCGATGGTCTTTTCCTACCAATATCCCCCTAGGAGCATGCTCATAATGCTTGGTTTTTGATGACTTTTAGATTTTTGCAATAAGTATGTGAGTTCTTTATGACTAATGTTGAGTCCATGGATTATACACACTCTCACCTTTCCATCATTGCTAGCCTCTTTGGTACCGTGCATTGCCCTTTCTCACCTTGAGAGTTGGTGCAAACTTCGCCGGTGCATCCAAACCCCGTGATATGATATGCTCTATCACACATAAACCTCCTTATATCTTCCTCAAAACAGCCACCATACCTACCTATTATGGCATTTCCATAGCCATTCCGAGATATATTGCCATGCAACTTTCCACCATTTCATTTATGACACGCTTCATCATTGTCATATTGCCTTGCATGATCATGTAGTTGCCATCATATTTGTGGCAAAGCCTCCATGCATAATTTATCATACATGTCACACTTGATTCATTGCCCTTCCCGGTACACCGCCGGAGGCATTCATATAGAGTCATATTTTGTTCTAGTATTGAGTTGTAAATAAATAGAATTGTGATGATCATCATTAATAGAGCATTGTCCCAAATAAAAAAAGGGGGAAAGGCCAAAAAGGCCCGATAGAAAAAAACAAGAAAGAAATAAAAAGGGACAATGCTACTATCCTTTTTTCCACACTTGTGCTTCAAAGTAGAACCATGATATTTATGATAGGGAGTCTCTTGTTTTGTCACTTTCATATACTAGTGGGAATTTTTCATTATAGAAATTGGCTTGTATATTCCAACAATGGGCTTCCTCAAATGCCCTAGGTCTTCGGGAGCAAGCAAGTTGGATGCACACCCACTTAGTTTCTTTTGTTGAGCTTTCATACATTTATAGCTCTAGTGCATCTGTTGCATGGCAATCCCTACTCCTTGCATTGTCATCAATTGATGGGCATCTCCCTAGCCCGTTGATTAGCTGCGTCGATGTGAGACTTTATCCTTTTTTGTCTTCTCCACATAACCCCCATCATTATATTCTATTCCACCCATAGTGCTATATCCATGGCTCACGCTGATGTATTGCGTGAAAATTGAAAAAAGTTTGAGATTACTAAAGTATGAAACAATTGCTTGGCTTGTCATCGGAGTTGTGCATGATGAGAGCATTCTTGTGTGACGAAAATGGAGCATGACCAAACCATATGATTTTGTAGGGATGAACTTTCTTTGGCCATGTTATTTTTGGGAAGACATGATTGCTTAGTGAGTATGCTTGAAGTGTTATTATTTTTATGTCAATATTAAACTTTTGTCTTGAATCTCTTGGATCTGAATATTCATGCCACAATAAAGAAAATTACATTGAGAATTATGCTAGGTAGCATTCCACATAAAAAATTCTGTTTTTATAATTTACCTACTCGAGGACGAGCAGGAATTAAGCTTGGGGGTGCTTGATACGTCTCCAACGTATCTATAATTTTTGATTGTTCCATGCTATTATATTATCTGTTTTGGATGTTTAATGGGATTTATTATACACTTTTATATTATTTTTGGGACTAACCTACTAACCCAAGGCCCAGTGCAAATTGTTGTTTTTTGCCTATTTCAGTGTTTCGCAGAAAAGGAATATCAAACGGAATCCAAATGGAATGAAACCTTCGGGAGAGTTATTTTTGGAACAAACGTGATCGAGGGGACTTGGAGTAGATGTCAAGAAAGGAGCAAGGAGGCCACGAGGCAGGGGGCGCGCCCCCACCCTCGTGGGCCCCTCGCAGCTCCACCGACCTACTTCTTCCTCCTATATATATATCCATATACCCCGAAAACATCTAGGAGCACCACGAAACCCTATTTCCACCGCCGCAACCTTCTGTACCCAAGAGATCCCATCTTGGGGCCTTTTCCGGAGCTCCGCCAAAGGGGGAATCGATCACGGAGGGCTTCTACATCAACAACATAGTCTCTCCGATGATGTGCGAGTAGTTTACCATAGACCTTCGGGTCCATAGTTATTAGCTAGATGACTTCTTCTCTCTCTTTCGATCTCAATACAAAGTTCTCCTCGATCTTCTTGGAGATCTATTCGATGTAATTCTTTCTACAGTGTGTTTGTTGAGATCCGATGAATTGTGAGTTTATGATCAAGTTTATCTATGAACAATATTTTATTCTTCTCTGAAATCTTTTATGTATGATTAGTTATCTTTGCAAGTCTCTTCGAATTATCAGTTTGGTTTGGCCTACTAGATTGATCTTTCTTGCAATGGGAGAAGTTCTTAGCTTTGGGTTCAATCTTGTGGTGTCCTTTCCCAGTGACAGCAGGGGCAGCAAGGCACATATTGTATTGTTGCCATCGAGTATAAAAAGATAGGGTTTATATCATATTGCTTGAGTTTATCCCTCTGCATCATGTCATCTTGCCTAATGCGTTACTCTGTTCTTATGAACTTAATACTCTAGATGCATGCTGGATAGCGGTCGATGTGTGGAGTAATAGTAGTAGGTGTAGAATCGTTTCGGTCTAATTGTTGCATATGTGATGCCTATATACATGATCATGCCTAGATAATCTCATAATTATGCACTTTTCTATCAATTGCTCGACAGTAATTTGTTTACCCACCGTAATACTTATGCTATCTTGAGAGAAGCCACTAGTGAAACCTATGGCCCCCGAGTCTATCTTCTATCATATAAGTTTCCAATCTATTTTACTTTGCAATCTTTACTTTCATTCTATATCATAAAAATACCAAAAATATTTATCTTATTATCTCTATTAGATCTCACTCTCGTAAGTGACCGTGAAGGGATTGACAACCCCTTTATCGCGTTGGTTGCAAGGTTCTTATTTGTTTGTGTAGGTTCAAGGTGACTTGTGTGTAGTCTCCTACTGGATTGATACCTTGGTTCTTAAAAACTGAGGGAAATACTTACGCTACTTTGCTGCATCACCCTTTCCTCTTCAAGGGAAAACCAACGCAATGCTCAAAAGGTAGCAACCTCCCCGGCGCCCCTAAACGCACCGGGGCCACGCCCGCCAGCGTTCAAGCCTCCAGCGCCCGGCTCCACTTGTCCCTACCCATGGCCACCTCAGCTGAAGCCAGCCGCTTCCCCTCGCCTCCTGCACCCTGACCACGCACCACCACCCCCACTTCACCCTGATGCAGCCGCTGTCTGTCGGCTACGCGCGTCTGCGCGCGCTCGCAGCCGCCTGCTGCTCACGGCCAAGCCCGCACACACCCGCCCGTAGTCGCTCGCCTAGCACCCGCGCCTCGGCGGCTCCCGCCCGTCTCCGCTCACCCAGTCGTGTGCCGCCCGCGCCTGCCCTGGTGTGCGGTGCCCAGCGCCCGTTCGGGCTACGCCCGTTAGCCCCGCGCCCGATAGGCCCCGTGTGCCTATGACAGTGGGGCCCCACGCCCCTTAGAACGAAAAAAGGAAAAGAAAATAAATAAAATTATTAATTAATTAATTAAATTAATTAACCTAATTAATTGTAGTTAATTAACCTAATCACTTAGTTAACTAATTAATCATGATTAGTTAGTCTAGTCAATGATGAATGGGACCCACAAGTCAGTTTGACTAGGTCAAATGACTAGTTGACTGCTGACATCATGCTGATGTCATAATTACATTTTCTAATTAACTTAATTCTGTTAATTCTAAAAATGAATTAAATCTTTAATAATTAATATAAAATAATCTGTAACTCGGATGAAAATACTTTGTACATGAAAGTTGCTTAGAACGACGAGACGAATCCGGATACGTAACCCGTTTGTCCGCCACACATCCCTAGCATAGCAAACACGCAACTTTCCCCCTCCGGTTCATCTGTCTGAAAATGCGAAACACCGGGGATACTTTCCCGAATGTTTCCCCCCTTCGTCGGTATCACCTCCTACTGTGTTAGGGCACACCTGGCACCGTTACTTGTCATGACATGCATCGATATGCATCTGTTTGCATTGTATTCATTGTTTCTCCCCCCTCTTCTCTCCGGTATACTACGAGATTGACGTTGTTGCTGGTGCCCCGATCGACTATGTTGTTGACAACCCCTCCTTGCCAGAGCAACCAGGCATGCCCCCCCTTGATCACCAGATATCTCTTATTCCTTCCCTCTACTGCTTGCATTAGAGTAGTGTAGCATGTTATTGCTTTCGAATAATCATATTCTATTGCATAGCCTGTCATTATTGCTATAGTTGTTGATACCTTACCTGCAATCGTAAATGCTTAGTATAGGATGCTAGTTTATCATCAGTGGCCCTACATTTTTGTCTGTCTGCCATGCTATACTATTGGGCCGTGATCACAAGGGAGGTGATCACAGGTATATACTATATATCTTATACATGATACATGTGGTGACTAAAGACGGGTTGGCTCATAGAGTACCCGCGAGTGATTCACGGATTGGGGGCTGAAAGGACCTTTGTCCCGATGGCCCTCTGGGTGGATCTTTGTGGCGGAGCGACAGGGCAGGTTGAGACCACCTAGGTGAGAGGTGGGCCTGGCCCTGGTCGGTGTCCGCGGATACTTCAATTAACACGCTTAATGAGATCTTGGTATGTGATCTGAGTCTGGCCACTCGCCTATAAGCTTAATGATACGCCTCTAGCGTATCTATAATTTTTGATTGTTCCATGCTATTATATTATCAACCTTGGATGTTTTATATGCATTTATATGCTATTTTATATGATTTTTGGGACTAACCTATTAACCTAGAGCCTAGTGCCAGTTTCTGTTTTTTCCTTGTTTTTGAGTATCGTAGAAAAGGAAAACCAAATGGAGTCCAATTGACTTGAAACTTGACGAAGCTTATTTTTGGACCAGAAGAAGGCCATGGAGTAAAAGAGTTGGGCCAGAAGAGTCTCGGGCTGCCCACGAGGGTGGGGGCATGCCCACCCCCCTAGGCGCGCCTCCTAGCCTCGTGGATAGCCCAGAGACCCCCTGCCTTGTTCCCAACTCCAACACCTCTTATATAACCCAAAACTTCCAGAAAGAAACCTAGATCGGGAGTTCCGCCACCAGAAGCCTCCGTAGCCATCGAAAACCAATCTAGACCCGTTCCAGCACCCTGTTGGAGGGGGGAATCCCTCTCCAGTGGCCATCTTCATCATCTCGGCGCTCTTCATGATGAGGAGGGAGTAATTCTCCCTCGGGGCTGAGGGTATGTACCAGTAGTTATGTGTTTGATCTCTCTCTCTTGTGTTCTTGATTCGGCATGATCTTGATGTATCGCGAGCTTTGCTATTATAGTTGGATGATGTTTCTCGACCTCTACTCTCTTGTAATGGATTGAGTTTTCTCTCTGAGGTTATCTTATCGGATTGAGTCTTTAAGGATTTGAGAACACTTGATGTATGTCTTGCATGTGCTTATCTGTGGTGACAATGGGATATCACGTGATCCACTTGATGTATGTTTTGGTGATCAACTTGCAAGTTCCGTGACCTCGTGAATTTATGCATAGGGGTTGGCACACGTTTTCGTCTTGACTCTCCGGTAGAAACTTTGGGGCACTCTTTGAAGTTCCTTGTGTTGGTTGAATAGATGAATCTAAGATTGTGTGATGCATATCGTATAATCATACCCACGAATACTTGAGGTGACATTGGAGTATCTAGGTGACATTAGGGTTTTGGTTGATTTGTGTCTTAAGGTGTTATTCTAGTACAAACTCTAGGATAGATCGAACGGAAAGAATAGCTTCGTGTTATTTTACTACGGACTCTTGAATAGACCGATCAGAAAGAATAACTTTGAGGTGGTTTCGTACCCTACAATAATCTCTTCGTTTGTTCTCCGCTATTAGTGACTTTGGAGTGACTCTTTTGTTGCATGTTGAGGGATAGTTATATGATCAAACTATGCTATTATTGTTGAGAGAACTTGCACTAGTGAAAGTATGAACCCTAGGCCTTGTTTCAACGCATTGCAATACCGTTTTCGCTCACTTTTATCATTAGTTACCTTGCTGTTTTTATATTTTCAGATTACAAAAACCTATATCTACCATCCATATTGCACTTGTATCACCATCTCTTCGCCGAACTAGTGCACATATACAATTTACCATTGTATTGGGTGTGTAGGGGACACAAGAGAATCTTTGTTATTTGGTTGCAGGGTTGCTTGAGAGAGACCATCTTCATCCTACGCCTCCCATGGATTGAAAAACCTTAGGTCATCCACTTGAGGAAAATTTGCTACTGTCCTACAAACCTCTGCACTTGGAGGCCCAACAACGTCTACAAGAAGAAGGTTGTGTAGTAGACATCACTTAACGAGATCTTGGTATTTGATCTGAGTCTAGCCACTAGCCTATATGCACTAACCAACTATGCGGGAACAGTTATGGGCACTCGACATCATGGTATCAGCCGAAGCCTTCGTGACGTCAGCGATTGAGCGGTGCGCGCTGGGTTGGACCACGTAATGCAACTTCCTTTGTAATGGAGGTTGCTAGGTCTGTTCACCGGCCGCGTACGCAACGTGCAGGTGTGCAATGGGCGATGGGCCCAGACCCCTGCGCATAGGATTTAGACCGACGTGCTAACCTCTCTGTTGTGCCTAGGTAGGGCTGCGACATGTTGATCTTCCGAGGCCGGGCATGACCCAGGAAAGTGTGTTCGGCCAGAGGGATCAAGCGTGTTGCCTAATGTGGTGCACCCCTGCAGGGAAGTTTATCTATTCGAATAGTCGTGTCCCTCAGTAAAAGGATGACCCGGAGTTGTACCTTGATCTTTTGACAACTAGAACTGAATACTTAATAAAATACATCCTTTCAAGTGCTAGATACAACCTGGTGATCGCTCTCTCACAGGGCGATGAGGGGTGGATCGTCGGGTAGGATTATGCTATACGATGGTACTTCGTGAACTTACCATCTACTCTCTTCTACTGCTTCAAGATGGAGGCTGCCAGAAGCGTAGTCTTCGATAGGACTAGCTATCCCCCTCTTATTCTGGCATTCTGCAGTTCAGTCCACATATACTACCCCTTTCATTGGTACCAATGCATATGTAGTGTAGTTCCTTGCTTGCGAGTACTTTGGATGAGTACTCACGGTTGCTTTGCTACCCCCTTTCCCCCCTTTCTATACCTGGTTGTTGCAACCAGATGTTGGAGCCCAGGAGCCAGATGCCACCGACGATGACTCCTACTACACCCGAGGTGCCTACTACTACGTGCAGACCACCGACGATGACCAGGAGTAGTTTAGGAGGATCTGATACGTCCATTTTGCATCATGCTTATATATCGATATTTATTGCATTATGGGTTGTTATTACACATTATGTCACAATACTTATGCCTATTCTCTCTTATTTTACAAGGTTTACATAAAGAGGGAGAATGCCGGCAGCTGGGATTCTGGGCTGGAAAAGGAGAAAATATTAGAGACATATTCAGCACAGCTCCAAAAGTCATGAAACTTCACGGAAGACATTTTCATAATATATAAAAAATACTGAGCACAAGAAGTTCACCAGGGGGGCCACACCCTGCCCATGAGGGTGGGGGGCGCGCCCTACCCCCCTGGGCGCGCCCCCTACCTCATGGGCCCCCTGGTGGCCCTCCGATGGCCATCTTCTGCTATATGGAGTCTTTTGATGAGGAAAAAATCATAAGCCATCTCCTCGGACGAAACTCCGCCGCCACGAGGCGGAAACTTGGCAGAACCAATCTAGGTCTCTGGCGGAGCTGTTCTGTCGGGGAAACTTCCCTCCGGGAGGGCAAAATCATCACCATCGTCATCACCAACGCTCCTCTCATAGAGAGAGGGAAATCTCCATCAACATCTTCACCAGCACCATCTCCTCTCAAAACCCTAGTTCCTCTCTTGTATCCAATTCTTGTCTTCAAGTCCGGGATTGGTACTAGTAGGTTGCTAGTAGTGTTAATTACTCCTTGTAGTTGATGCTAGTTGGTTTATTTGGTGGAAGATCATATGTTCAGATCCTATATGCATATTAATACCCCTCTGATTATGAACATGAATATGCTTTGTGAGTAGTTATGTTTGTTAATGAGGACATGGGAGAAGTCTTGCTATTAGTAGTCATGTGAATTTGGTATTCGTTCGATATTTTGATGAGATGTATGTCGTCTCTCCTCTAGTGGTGTTATGTGAACATCGACTACATGACACTTCACCATTATTTGGGCCTAGAGGAAGGCATTGGGAAGTAATAAGTAGATGATGGGTTGCTAGAGTGACAGAAGCTTAAATGCTAGTTTATGCGTTGCTTCGTAAGGTGGATCCATACGTTTCATGCTATGGTTAGGTTTACCTTAATACTTTTGTTGTAGTTGCGGATGCTTACAATAGAGGTTAATCATAAGTGGGATGCTTGTCCAAGTAAGGACAGTACCCAAGCACCGGTCCACCCACATGCCAAATTATCAAAGTACCGAACACGAATCATATGAACGTGATGAAAACTAGCTTGACGATATTCCCATGTGTCCTCGGGAGCGCTTTTCTCTATATAAGAGTTTGTCCAGACTTGTCCTTTGCTACAAAAAGGATTGGTCCACCATGCTGCACTTTATTTACTTTTTTTACTTGTTTCTCATTACAAATTATCCTATCACAAAACTATATGTTACCACTTATTTTAGTACTTGCGGAGAATACCTTGCTAGAAACCGCTTATCATTTCCTTTTGCTCCTCGTTGGGTTCGACACTCTTACTTATTGAAAGGACTACGATAGATCCCCTATACTTGTGAGTCATCAAGACTCTTTTGTGGCGCCGTTGCCGGGGAGTGAAGCGCCTTTGGTAGGTGGAATTTGGTAAGAAAAATTTATATAGTGTGCTAAAATTTACTGTCACTTGTTACTATGGAAAGTAATCCTCTGAGGGGCTTGTTCGAGGTATCTTCACCCCGACCAGTAGAGCAAAGAGTTGCTCCTCAACCTACTGAACCTACTAAAAATGAAAATGTCTGCTTTGAAATTCCTTCGGGTATGATAAAAAACTGCTAGCTAATCCTTTTGTAGGAGATGGAACAAAGCATCCTGATGAGCACCTAATATATGTGGATGAAGTTTGTGTATTATGTAAGCTTGCAGGTGTACCCAGAGATGTTGTTAAGAAGAAGGTCTTCCCTTTATCTTTGAAGGAAGATGCGTTGACATGGTATAGGCTATGTGATGATACGGGGTCATGGAACTACAAATGATTGAAATTGGAATTTCATCAAAAGTTTTATCCTATGCATCTTGTTCATCATGATCGCAATTATATATATAATTTTTGGCCTCGCGAAGGAGAAAGTATCGCTCAAGCTTGGGGAGGCTTAAATCAATGTTATATTCATGCCCCAATCATGAGCTCTCAAGATAAATAATTATTCAAAATCTATATGCTCGGCTTTATGATAGCAATCACACCATGCTTGATACTTCTTGTGCTGGCTCTTTTATGATGAAGACTATTGAATTCAAATGGGATTTATTGGAAAGAACTAAACGCAACTCTGAAGACTAGGACCTCGACGAAGGTAAGGAGTCAGGTATGACACCTAAGTTTGATTGTGTTAAATCTTTTATGGATACCGATGTTTTCCATAAATTTAGCACTAAATATGGACTTGACTCTGAAATAGTAGCTTCTTTCTGTGAATCTTTTGCTACTAATGTTGATCTCCCCAAGGAGAAGTGGTTTAAATATCATCCTCCCATAGAAGTAAAAGTAGATGCACCTATTAAAGTTGAAGAAAAGACTGTCACTTATAATGATCCTATTGTTCCTACTTCTTATGTTGAGAAACCACCTTTCCCTGTCAGGATAAAGGATCATGCTAAAGCTTCAACTGTGGTTCGTAAAAGCAATATTAAAACTTATACACCTCCTGAGCAAATTAAAGTTGAACCTGATATTGCTATTGTTCAAGATCTCTTGTCTGATAATATTGATGGGCATGTTATTCATTTCCTTGATGAGACTTCTAGAATTGCTAAACCTTGTGTAAAAGATAAAAATAGACCTGTGGTAGGCATGCCTATTATTTCTGTTAAAATAGGAGATCATTGTTATCGTGGCTTATGTGATATGGGTGCTAGTTCTAGTGCAATACCTTACAACTTATAGAAACAAATTATGCATGATATTGCACCTGCTGAGATAGAAGATATTGATGTCAGAATTAAACTTGCCAATAGAGATACTATTTCACCAATGGGAATTGTTAGAGATGTTGAAGTCTTGTGTGGGAAAGCTAAATATCATGCTGATTTTCTTGTTCTTGGTTCCCCACAAGATAGCTTTTGTCCCATTATATTTGGTAGACCCTTCTTGAACACTGTTAATGCTAAGATAGATTGCAAAAAGGATGTTGTTATTATCGGTTTAGATGATATGTCTCATGAATTTAATTTCTCTAAATTTAGTAGACAACACCGTGAAGAAGAATTACCTAGTAAGGATGAAATTATTGGTCTTGCTTCTATTGTCGTACCTCCTAGTGATCCTTTAGAACAATATTTGCTAGACCATGAAAATGATATGTTTATGAATGAAAGAAGGGAAATAGATGAAGTATTGTTTAAACAGGAACCTATTCTGAAACACAATTTGCCTGTTGAAATCCTAGGGGATCCTCCTCCACCCAAGGGTGATCCCGGGTTTGAGCTTAAACCGTTGCCTGATACTCTTAAATATGCTTATCTTGATGAGAAAAATATATATCATGTTATTATTAGTGCTAACCTTTCAGAGCACGAGGAAGAGAGATTATTGAAAGCTCTGAAGAAGCACCGTGCTGCTATTGGGTATACTCTTGATGATCTTAAGGGCATTAGTCCCACTCTATGTCAACATAAAATAAATTTGGAAGAAGATGCTAAACCAGTTTGTGATCATCAACGACGGCTGAATCCTAAAATGAAAGAAGTGGTAAGAAAGGAAATACTAAAGCTCCTTGAGGCAGGTATAATCTATCCCGTTGCTGATAGTTAGTGGGTAAGTCCTGTCCATTGTGTCCCTAAGAAGGGGGGTATTACTGTCTTTCCTAATGATAAAGATGAATTGCTTCCTCAAAGAATTATTACAGGTTATAGGATGGTAATTGATTTCCGCAAATTAAATAAGGCCACTAAAAAGGATCCATAGGTTTCATGTTATGGTTAGGTTTACCTTAATACTTTTGTTGTAGTTGCGGATGCTTACTATAGAGGTTGATCATAAGTGGGATGCTTGTCCAAGTAAGGACAGTACCCAAGCACCGGTCCACCCACATACCAAATTATCAAAGTACCGAACGCGAATCGTATGAACGTGATGAAAACTAGCTTGACGATATTCCCATGTGTCCTCGGGAGCGCTTTTCTCTAGATAAGAGTTTGTCCAGGCTTGTCCTTTGCTACAAAAAGGATTGGGCCACCTTGCTGCATTTTATTTACTTTTGTTACTTGTTGCTCGTTACAAATTATCCTATCACAAAACTATCTATTACCAGTTATTTCAATACTTGCAGAGAATACCTTGCTGGAAACCGCTTATCATTTCCTTCTGCTCCTCATTGGGTTCGACACTCTTACTTATTAAAAGGACTATGATAGATCCCCTATACTTGTGGGTCATCAGGATCCCAGGCAGGAGGCTTGCGCTTCTTTCGATTTGTGTCCCAGTTTGTGCTAGCCATCTTATGGCAACTTGTTTAACTTATGTATGTACTCGGATATTGTTGCTTCCGCTGACTTGTGTCTTCGAGCATTTGTATTCAAGCCTTCGAGGCCCCTAGCTTGTAATATAAAGCTTGTATTATTTTATTTGTGTCTAAAGTTGTGTTGTGATATCTTCCCGTGAGTCCTTGATCTTGATCGTACACATTTGCGTGTATGATTAGTGTACGATTAGATCGAGGGCGTCACAAGTTGGTATTAGAGCCGTCTGCCTATAGGAATCCCCCTTCCACACTCCTTGGCCAAAGTCGAGTCCAGACATTGCAAAACTTTTACTAACATGGTTGTGTGTCTTACGGGCCCACGTCACCATTGGGTGGTACTAGGTTCTTTTATTCCTCATCTATACTCTAGGACTCTGATCTCTCTTCTATTCGGGTTTAAATGGATTTACTAACTCTAACATTAGGATCACGTTATCACATCCACCCAGAGAGCCCTTTATTACAGTTGATCGCCTACATCACTAGAACACTTCAAAGATAATCTCCGAGGTTCTCTCGAGAACATGTGCTCATCACTTTGAAAATTCCCGACCACCGATAAATCCTTATGGATAACTAGTTACACTTGTCGTTCATACCTTTGATCCTAGTTGCCCTTGTTATTACTTGATACCCTGAAAAATTCTTTGATGTTCCGAGAATCCTTTGTTCCCACTGCTTTTCAGCCCTTTTCCGCATTAATAACCCTACAGATAATTCCTCGCACTTACCGAGTATCCGTTCTTCCCTTGTTGATTCATATGATTCACAAGATACATTGGAATACTATCTGATCTCCCGGTAATCCTATGCACGTTGTTGCTCTGCAAATACTTGTCTGCCTGCATTATGGTTAATTTCATATTTCTAGTAATCTATGTTGACATCCTTTGTCATGATCATTTTGAGTCTGTTGATTCAATATGTTGTGAATGATCGCAATCCTCAATCAGATCCGAGAATTCATCCTTCTGGCTTAGACATCATTCTAACATGGGCTGGATCTCGAGCAATCAAATCGCTCTCGATTGTACCCCTAAGCCTACTCCACTTATCCATCCTCAATAAGAGCGTTTGCCTCTGATCCCTTGATTTGGAAGTCATAATTCTTTTGCGTTTGAGCCTTGAGTTAGTCAGTTATTTCTACAATCTGATCGCCTTGCATCCCTTCTTCCTCTGGTTGAGTATCAATGCTCACATCACCACCAGATCCTTTGTTGGATTTTATCTGACAACGTCCCTCATATTCAATCACTTTGGAAGTTCTTTCCCTGTTACATAATGCCATTGGTAAATCCTATTCTCTGATTTGGCCAACCATGCTGTGCTTTTGAGATGCTGATATTTACTCCGAAGTTTGTGGTATATGTTCCTAAGATGCCCCGATGGGTTGAACCTGCGCCTTCCCTAATCTCTGTGAACCAGAAAGATTTCACGGGTCATATTTATCTGGTGCAATAAAACTTTCAACAACTAATGTCATTTTCTAAATACGAGAGGTGAATGGAAGGTTATGCATTGAGGAAGTGGGAGTCGACCTTGAACCTTTGTGTTCATGCCCATGGACATGATGTAGGTCCTATCCTGGAAGCTTCTTGTAATAATAATTATTTCCTTGATATAATATCCTTTGGTATCTGTGAATTGATCCATTGCAACTGTGTTTCCGACCATGATTGTTCTTCTTTGATCCCATTTCTTGGGCAAGTTAAAGCACTTGTCGTCTACAGATCATTACGCCTGCCCAACCTCTATTATGATCTACCTTCAAGAATTACCCCTGGTATCTCGAGAATATCAAAGAACTATGTTGCTTCCTATGAGTCTTCATCTAGAATTGCTTCTCATCAATTTCAGGTTTTCACCAGGTTTTGAGTTATTAGTCACTCAAGAACACCGATAAGTGAATCGATTTCACACACTGATTCA
Organism: Triticum aestivum; assembly: GCF_018294505.1. Lineage (NCBI taxonomy): Eukaryota > Viridiplantae > Streptophyta > Magnoliopsida > Poales > Poaceae > Triticum > Triticum aestivum. The sequence continues at coordinate 202,852,476 of NC_057809.1, forward strand.
TTAAAGTAATTTTCATTGCCTACGAGTTTAATAATCCCTCAATTCATTCCTAGCCTGATCGGACATATCATTATTGTGCTAAATTTTAATTGTGCTATGTGGTCCTTCTTCTCGGAGCACAATTTTCAATGGTGAGCTAAGCTTACGTCGATCTTCCTCGTCATATCATTTCGCCTTGAACAACAAGCTTGGTTCCGAGTTTGTGTCGTACTCGTGGTTCCAATAAACTTGCTCTTCATCATTCCTTTGACTTGATGCCATCACTGATCGATTGCATCTTCATGAAATCTCTTGACAAATGTGTCATGATCATCATCAATATTTTGACTCCTTCCAGGATATCAATTGAATTCATGATGAGAAGTACCATCCTTGCCCTCGATGATTTTTGTTATCATTGACCACTTTATTGCCTTCCATTCAACACAAACTTGTTCATGTTTCGTGATATACCTTGAGATCCTTGCTATCCAACATTTGTTCTTTACCTTGGAGTATTACCATCTTTTATGTCAAGAATGTTGTGAGAATTTCACCACCTCTTAAGAATTCTTGATACAGGTGATACTTCTTGCCATATCCGTTCACTCCTTGGTCCCCGTGTTATTTCTAACCGGAAAACCGACAATTGAACTATGATGTGCGACTCCAAAACTTCTAGCAACCCTATTGCTTTGAAGTTAATGATCGATATTTCATTATTAGACCATTGGTTATCAAATCACCATTCTAACATTGATCATGCTACCTAAGCCCATATTTCGGGTGCACCTTTCAATCAATGTTTAATTGTGTATATTTTCCTCAAGCATACATCATTATATCATTTGGTCTGACAAGTGTTACCTCCTTGTTCAGATAATTGTGGAAATCCATCTTTTGTTAATCTCGATGAAATCGCTGAGTCCATCAGCCACCTCCTCATCCTCCCCTTGGTTTAAAGATGAACTCTTGTTTCAGAACTCGCTTCCATAGTTCATTTCTCGAGAATCTTACAATTTTTGTCAATTTTTGTCGCACCTTTTCTTCTCAGGCATCCTGAGTATGAGGTATCCTGACACCAATCAGATCTGAATCTCGGTCAGATATGATGGTTGAAACATATTTCCGAGATTTATAACATTGGTCTTTATGTGACCCGGTAAGGTGATGTCGTGCCTAGCACACCTGGTCGGAGGCCCTGTTGTTATAGTTTCTTGTTTAGCAAGGATAACCATTCTTCCATGAGGAAATTTTAAGACTTATTCTATGAGTGTTACCGATGGATCCTTTGTGTATCCAACGTATGACCTTTGATTGAGGACCATGTCAATGCTATCTCGAAGCATGTCTGTGGTACTCTGATTTTCAGTAAAAACATTGGAAGCACAATGCTAAATTTTCCTTATCAATTATCCAAACACCATTGTATGGGTAATGTCATGAAGTTTCTCTCCCCTTACCTAAATGGTTTTCTACTTTATATCCTGTCATGGATATCATGCTCTACTTGTCCGTGGGAAGGATATACCCCTGAATTATGTGTTTAAACACATTCCTTTCCATTGTTCTATTTAATACGATGATCACATTTTCCTTTCCATTGTTTTGTTTAACCTTTCTTGTGATCTATATGATCTAAGCAGTAACATTCTCCTACTCATGTAAACACCTCGGTGTACAATTCTGTTAGCAAGACCGTGTTACTATTGTTGATGACATTTCGGTAGCCACCGATGGACGAGAACTTTGCCTATTGGTCCGCCTCGTTCAACGAGCAGGAAAATGGTTCTCTTTGTCCCTCGCCCTTGGTACCGACGTTGTTGCCGACATAACTGACATGCTACCCTCTGACATGCCTTGCTATCATGACCATGCAAGATGTCACCGCTCCTCCTACTTTTAACCCACATGGTGGGCCCATAACCCACAGTTCCACAGGATCGAAACCCGACTCTCTCGTACACCTCTGTTTCCAAAGTTATTCCTCACGCTTGGCTTCGTGTGTGAATCACAAGACACCTTCCTAGAGATCAACTCTAATGTCAAACGTAATATCTACTTTTGTTGCTTTGAACCCCTTTCATACCATGTTTCAGGCATCGAATGATTGCCTGCGCTTGAAACTTCCCATGACACCTCTTTATTTTGCTCTCGATATTTTCTTAAGTTTCAATTCGAGAGTTACTTTCCACCACCTTCCCTGATGTTATCTACCAGATAGTCAACCTTGCAGAGGTCCATTCTCCCAGAATACCCCCTTATTCTTTCATAAGAATGATGGAGTTCCCGAAGAAATGATGCAGACTTCATCATGATGACCGTAAGCAGAGAAATGAAGACATCAACGTAGTGGATTGACCTCTTCAAGAAAAGCAACCAAGATCGAGAAGATTTGTTAGAATTTCGTAACCGGACCTTTCCCCCTTAGCCCCCCTCTTAAATCTCGGGACGAGATTTTAGTGGAGGAGAATTGTGACGCCCGGATAGTTAAGCTACAGTAACCCTTTGCTAATGATGCCATGTCACCCCGGTTACTGTTGTTAATATTGCGGTGAATCAAGTCTCGTTCAAATTCAAATTCAAATAACAAGTGAAATTCTAAACTTCTCAAACATGAAAACTAAAATGTTCATCATGTGGCAAATAATCCCTAACAAAATTTTGATGGTGGAACCAACCCTTTTCAAAATGTTTAAATGCCATAAACTAAATAAAAACAGTGGCTAGATAACATTTTAATTGCTTCTTAAATTACAAAAATAATAAACTAACTTATTTTGGGTCCAAACCAGGTTGGGCAGTGGCCTATATTAATGATACTAATGTAGGTGCTAACTTGGTATTTTACAAAACTAAAATAAATGAAACTATAATGAAAAAGAAAAGAAAAGAAAAAATAAGAAAAAGAGATAACCCTCCCCTCCCCGATGGGCCTTGGCCCAGCTGGCCACTCCCTGTCAGGCTAGTCCACCCGACCCAGGCTGCCCTCCCTTATTCCCCACCCCGTTCGAACCCTAGGGCAACCAGCCCCCACTTCCCCCCACCAATCCAGATCTGGATCGGGATCATCCCCGTCG
>NC_057809.1:203155907-203231455 GCF_018294505.1 Triticum aestivum
CATCGACAAAACCCAAGGTTAGTTCACCCCTCTTAGGGGGGATATCACATCTAGGGGGAGCTTTACTCTAAGAATTGAGCTAAATCAACTCTAATGGTGTGAACATAACAACGCTTTATGTAAAAGTGGTAACCCCACTTGTGCTTAAACGATGAGTATGACTTCCAATCAAATGCTCTCATTTGACTCCTCAGTCAATATACTCATATATAGATGACCTAGTCATTGCCAATTTCTTGATAGATGCTAGAGTGTTTGTGCGTGCTTTGCCACATATTTTTTTGCCATATTATTGTGTGAGCATGTTGAGTGCATATTTTTCTCATTCGAGAACAACCATTTGTTGCTTTGATTGTTTGGTCTTTTCTTTTGCCAAATGGATGGACAAGAACGCCTAAGAACTCCCTCTAGCTATCTATGCTTTTCTTGTCTCAAACTCTATTCATGCTACATCACAAAGTTTGATCAAGTCAGATTTGAACCCTCTGGGCGAGGAGCACTAGGAGCCACTGATTCATCATAGACTTAAACTTCCAAAACCTCTTAATGTATTTCGGTCTGACAGATTCCTTCCTTTCGGTCATTCCGAGTTCATTGAGTTGATCTAGGTTTCCATCTTGGTGCAACCGATTTGAATAGTTCGGTCACACCGAGTTGCAGTAACAGCTTGAGATTCTGCATCTCGATGCCACCGAGTCGTTCTACTCGGTCACACTGACAGGGTCTGGATATATATACCTACGGGTCGAATTTTGGAAATTTCTCCGAAACCCTTCGCCCGCGCCTATCCAGCTCTGCCAACTCGAGGTCTCCGGATCGTCTCCTCCGTCGCCAGCGACCTCCTGCCGCTGGTCTCCATCGTCGTCAATGGAATCTTCGCCGCTGTTGTCGCCGTAGCGAGTTCAACATCGAGTTAGGGTATGAACTCGACCCCTTTATGCATTCCTCAATCTGATTCTTAGCACAATGATCAATGCCGTGAATCTTACCATGTTTCAGATAATTCTATCCAATCAAAATCTCCTTTAGATTAGTTTTGATTCGAAAACTTAGGGTTAGATTTTCGCCGAATTCATCTCGGACCGACCGAGTTGTAGAAATCAGTCTCACCGATTTGGCCTAGGCCATTGCACTTGTGATTTTCGGTCTGACCAAAACTTGCAAATTGTGGGACCTAGTTCGATTCTCGTGAAACCCTAGCAATCTCGGAGTCACTGAACCGTGTCTCGGTCTGACCGATGTCATAGTTTAGACTCTAATATTGCTTCGGTGTCACCGAGTTTAATAAATTGGTAGCTCTAAAATGACTTCTATAGAAAACTAAAACTGTGTTTTTGACGCATTTGTTTTGAAAAATCTTTGCACTTTGTGATGCTCATCCACTCTATCTCAACTATATCTATTCACAGGGTTAGCTTTCAGTCATGCCAAACAACAGTGACAGCCAAAACAGGTCTGAGGAACAGGTTCACTTGAGTGAGGGCACTAGTCCCTCAAGCAGTTATGATGAGGGTAGCAGAAGCACCCCAAGAAACTTGCCAAAAGATGCAACTAGTACAAGGAGGAAGAGAAACTCAGAATCAGAGGATGAAGATTTTGTTGTTGATGAATAGGTCACTTCGAGGAAAAAGGTTGTCAAGAAAGAGTTTGGCACAACAGCTTGAACCAAGCCTAGGTTGCACAAGAAATTAAGCTCCTGCCAAGAGAGTGCCAATGTCCAAAGCCAGAGCCTCTACTCTTGAAATCTCCAATTCAATAGAAGAAGAGGCTGCTGGCGGCAAAAAGAGAAAAGAAAGGGTCAAGAAGACCATGGCTAAGGTTATAGGAAAGGCATCTATGATGATGCAATCTGATGAGGAAGAGGATGATGATGAAGAAGATGTTGCACCAGCACCCAAAACTCAAAAGTTGATGGCGGATGCCATCAAGTCAGGGGCTGCTCCATCAAAGCCCAAGACTACCCCCAAGGCTGCTGGTCAAGCTTCTAAGCCCGTAGCACCCAAGAGATCGACTAGGAACAACCCTGCTACTGAGAAGAACAAGGCCCCAGTTCCTGAAGTGGAAGAAGAAGAAGCCCAAGTGCTCAGAAAGCTCAAGCCCAAGATCCCAGATCATGATGATACACATCCTATGGCTGAGAATATGAAGATAAGGAAAGATGCAGGTCTCAGATTGTGGAGACAATCAGATACCTATGCCACAAGAAGAAGGACTACTGTAGACTATAGGTTTCATACTAAGGAACAACATGATTGCTATGAGACTATCCTCCTGGACAAGAAGCCTATCGTTTGTGATATGAAATGGGTCGATTGGAAGTACATTGAAAACAATGAAGATCATTTCCCTTGAATGCATGAGAGCTTCAGGATGAATGGAGTTGATGCTTTTGTGGGTCAGAAATTGACCAAATGGAATGATGAGCTGATCATGCAATTTTACTCCACAACTCACTTTTACCCGGATGGGAAGATAGTTTGGATGACTGAGGGAACAAGATATCAATCTTTCATTGATGAGTGGGAAAAATGATAAATTCTCCAAAAGAAGCAGATCATGATACGGATGTGTATGCCAAGCCCAGAAAAGATCACAACTCTATGGCACACATGTATAAAGAAATTCCAGACAATGCCTTGGAAACACATAAGTTTGGCTCAGTGTATTACCTTCTGCTAGGGCTGCCAAAAATCAATACCATCCTTAGGCACACTTTGTTGCCCAAGTCTGGAGATCACAGGATGATCAGAGGGCACTCCATCAACTTGCTACACATGTTTGATGTGCCAGAGAAATTCAAAGTAATGAGTTTGATTGTTGAGACCATTAAGAGGACTGGAGCTAACCAAAAGAGGTCATGTGGCCATCACTACTATAGGATGCTGCTAACGCAACACTACGATGAGAGACCCTTCGACGAAACTGTGTGCGATGCAATAATCGTACACGGTGGTGAAAAAACCCCGTCAAAAAAGGTGCAAAAAGTTTGTGATGACCGATGCATCAAACACGGTTCAGATTTTAGTTGTGTGTGCAATGCAGGGCATACGGTTCAGTTCAATTAACTATTTGCGATGAGGAAACACAAAAGAAACAGGCAGCCAAATGAAGGTGTGTGTGATATACAGCATACGATTCACTCGGATGAATTGTTTGTGATTAGGCAACACAAAAGAAACGGTTAGCCAGATCAAGGTGTGTGCGATATACGGCATGCTGTTCACTCGGCCTTGTCGTTAGTGTGTGACCTCTGTGGCAACCGTTCGCTCCCCACTAGCCTCTTCTTGTACCGTGGCAACCGTCCACCGCCTCTTCGCCTTTCCCTCTCGATTTGGAACTATTTCTTTTACCTGGTCGATTTGGAACTATTGCCGCACACTCTTCCTCCCTCCATTTGCCTTCACCCTTCCTTCTGCCACTATTCGGTCGTCTTCTCCATGGAGGGAACAGGCCAAAAACGACCCCGTTATTCTTGCCCCGATCTGAAAGATGACGTGGTGGAGGAACTCATTGATTGGTGCGACATCATCACCTCGGCTAGCATGGCAGGTTCGTTCCAGACCATTCTTGACTCAACTAATAACATCATTACAAGCGACCCAAGGGTCCAGGAGCGATTTGATCTCCCCTATATTCTTCACCGTGACCCTGATCACTGGCGCGGGGACGACGGAAGCCTCGCCTTATGCAAGTTTATGCCGCTTGATAATGATACGTGTGATGTTAAGATGCCATTGCTTGAGCGTAAGGCTTGGGCAGGCGCAAATGGAGATTGGGTTGTTTATATTGGGTACAACTGCGAGTGGGAACTTGTGAATGTGTACACTTGTCACCGGGTTCCACTTCCAAAAATCTCAGACTGCCCTGAAGTTGAGCACACCGGTATTCTACATACGTTCAAATACGATCATGGTGACTGTCGTCTATATAAGATAGCAATTTGTCGAGTTCCCAACCGCTCTTGGGATTACACGAACTATGAAGTTGTTATCTTCTACAAGCTTGTTGTCGTCCTTGTTTCCACAACTCGATGGATATTTCTCAAAAAACAATTTTTGTACACGATGAGTACTGTGATGCAATTCAATACGAAGGTCTTGTGTTTGCTGCCACCACTCATGGCATTGTTTTTGCATGGAATCCTTATGGTTTCGGTACATTTGTCTTCCGACGTAATTATAATTGTTTCATCCACATGCATGTGGGTTAGCTAGCCAGTTTCCCTTTACTAATTAACCTTCTTGTGTTTCCAAGGTCCTGTGAACATTCCACCACCTATACTCGAAATTTTTTATAACCAAGGGGGAGATAACGATGGTGATGATCACGAGCATGAGGACGAGCCGGACCCATATACTCAGTGGCGCCTGGCAACTTATTCTCATGGATCACCTCTTCTTATCTGTATACAAGGCACTTATGATGTTACTAAGGAAGCAGGTGTTGTCTCGCATGGCCGCACTCTCCGGACCTATTCCAACATCCGTCGCAGGGTATTCAGGATGGATTAGTGTGCTAGCGCCAAGACCTTCTCCCAGGTTCAGTATTGATAGTCTTGGACAAAACTCGCTCTTCCTTAGACAAAACACTCCAATGATGGTGAAAGGCGATCCAGTTGTTGTTGACACAATGTTACTAGCATTTATGAGAAGCAATTGTATCTATACCTCGGACATTGCTATCCTTCCCTACCGTGGCTATCACAATATGGGTATTGAAATAGGCCGCTTCAGCCTGGATGATTAGTCCTGCGTTGGTCTCGAGATTGATAATAGCTGGCCCTTCCCATGGGATCACATCTGGTTCAAAGCAAGCGTCTCCAACACCGATGAGTGGTTGAGCTGAAGTTCCTTTCATCGCTTTCTTATTTGTTGTGTGAGAAAAACTTTACTTTACTAGAATGTTTTGTTGGAAATGATCTATAATCCAACATGTATCCTTGTTGTCATTGTGGGTTGATGACTTGTTGTATGTAATCAATGGTACATTTGCATATGCGTCCATCAACTCACACTTGCTAGTGGTGTCCATATGAATAGTGCTAGTGATTTTAGTTGCAAAAATTGGATAGTGCTAGTGATTTTTAGCTACATATTTTGACAAATCGTAGTGTTATAAGGTTGACAAATGGCAATGTTACTAGATAAACAAATGTCAATCTTTCCAGATTGACAAATGGCAACATACCCAATATGACAGATGCAAATCTTACCCAATTGTTTCGACGTGGTTGCACATGGGTCATCCAAAACAACCGTTTGTGTTGAAGGGATGCACAAATCCTGCACTGCGAATTTTCCCTTGACTTAAGGGGGAATACCATAGCTCTCACTTTGCATACAGGTGTTCTATCTAAAACATTTGCAATCAAGGGCTGCACAAATCCTGCTCGGCACATTTTCCCTTGGCTTCCTGGGGAATTTGTCGGTTTGCATACGGGTGTTCTAACTAAAACGTTTGCGATGAGTGTTTTATATTTAAAAACCATTGACGTTATTTTCAAAAGAAAATCGTTTGATAAGTTTGTACATTGAGAGAGAAAATGCAAGTTCGTTCAAACTATATCTTTCATTCAGTCACACAGCGAATTTATATTCATATGATCGAGAATTCGAGATACAGTATTAAACCCCAAAAAACTATTTCTGACAGCGGCGAAGGCGGCGTGCCGCGCCGTCGTTGTCATTGTCGTCCTCCGGGACGTCGTTGTTGAAGTCCTCAAGGCAGCACAAAATGTTCTTCACTTGTAAATCAAACATCATGTCGTCGCACGATCGACGGGCGGGGCGCGGGAGGACGGCAACCGGTGCCGCTGAGAGGTAGCGGCCGACGGCAGCGTCCCATGCCGCTAAGGGGGGCGCGTGCACGGGCACGGGGCGCGACCGGTGCAGCCAAATGCACGGGGACCGGTGCCGCGATGGTTGGAGGGGTGCGCATGGGCAGGGGCACGGGCGCGGCGTGTGCAGCCAAACACAAGGGGGATGGCGCCACGGTGGGTAGAGGGGCGTGAACGGGCATGGATGCTGGCATGTACACGAGCTCGCGCGGGTCCACGGAGACCTCGCTGATGCCCGCGGCTTCCAGCTCTGCGATAGTGCTCGGCGACCAGCCCATCAATGCTACGGGGATGGTCACTGGCGCGGGCACGGGGATGGGAGCTGGGACGGGAGCGGGGGCAGCAACCGCCGCGACCAGCTCGTTCAGGGCCATGTCCATGAGGTCCCATTCCTCCTTATTTTCTATCTCCTCCAGCTCGAAGTCGACTTCACCAAACTTGAAGACTAGTGGCAGATGATCATTCTGCGCCATGGCATTGTTTGAGGTTTGTGGGACGGAGGGGAATCGGAGGCGACCAGTAAGGCCGCCCGTATTAAACAGCGGCTCGGGCGCCATTAATGGAGAGGAAGGCGGGAGGCCATTGAAGTCGAAGGGCTCGCTTCCCAGTGAGCCTGCGCAGTGGACAACTCGCACGCTTCCCGGTGAGCCTGTGCATTGGAGGACAGCTTGCACGTCTCTCGGTCAGCATGCATACCAGACTCCGCTCGCAGGCCTCCCGTTTAGTCAAGCAGTTGTCCGCATGACACCTCCTATAGCAATTAAAATGAAGACACGTGGCATCACTTGAATGGTTAACAGAACGCACACGATTTGAACTATACAAACGTTTGAGATATTAAAGTGGCAGCTATTTTTTCAAAATGCCTTTGTTGGCTGTTATTCGAGTGCGCCTTCTCTCAAAATGGACAGGAAAAATACCACAGCATGTCGGGTGCCATTCCATGATAGCATGCCAAGTTTCATGAATTTTAGATGAGTTTTGGATTTACTAGAATTTGAAGACAAAATATCTCAACATTTTTCCGGCAATCAATGGTGCCTTGGTGTTTGAAATTCATTCCCGTTTCTTCCATGGGACCTAAGCATGCACCCAAGGACACATATTTGATTTTCCAACCAATTTATATGCACTGGAGCATGTTCATGTAGTTCAAATTTGAACTATGCACATAAAATTCCTAGAAAACGCAGTTAATGTATAAAAATGTCCAAACGAACCCCGAAAAATCCCAAAAATTGACACAACACTCCTGTTGTTCTATGTTGACACAAGAAATTTTTTGAAAGCAATAAGAGGCAATGGATGTCGTTTCGTCCCCAAAGGTGGGACGTTCCCTACCGAAACCATCAGGCTTGTTGTGAGAAGAATATCCCCAAACCTGCCCCAAACGGGACAAAAAATTACCACAACATGTTGATACCGCTCCATGATAGCATGCCAAGTTTCATGAATTTCAGACGAGCTTTGGATTTACTAGAATTAAAAAACCAGTTATCTCAATGTTTGCGACCGAGTGACGGTGGCAGCATGTTTGACATTCATTCCCATTTCTTGCATGGGACCTAAGCATGCAACCAAGGGCACAAATTTGAATTTTCAACCAATTTATATGCATTAGAGCATGTGCATGTAGTTCAAATTTGAATTATGCACATAAATGCATTAAAAACTCAATTAATGCATAAAAATGTCCAAACGAACCCCGAAAAATCCCAAAAATTGGCACACCACTCCTGTTGTTCTATGTTGACACAAGAAATTTTTTGAAAGCAATAAGAGGCAATGGATATCGTTTCGTCCCCAATGGTGGGACGTCCCTACCGAAACCATCAGGCTTGTTGTGAGAAGCTCTGGTTTGTGAGAAGCATATCCCGAAACCTGCCACAAATGGGACAAAAAAATTACCACGACATGTTGATGCCGCTCCATGATAGCGTGCGAAGTTTCATGAATTTCAGACGAGCTTTGGATTTACTAGAATTTAAAAAGTAGGTGTCTCAATGTTTGCGGCCAAGTTACGGTGGCAGGCTGTTTGACATTCATTCCCAATTCTTGCATGGGACCTAAGCATGCAACCAAGAGCACAAATTTGAATTTTCAACCAATTTATATGCATTAGAGCATGTGCATGTAGTTCAAATTTAAATTATGCACATAAATGCATTGAAAACTCAATTAATGCATAAAATGTCCAAACGAACCCCGAAAAGTCCCAAAAATTGACATAACACTCTTGTTGTTCTATGTTGACACGAGAAAAAAATTGAAAGCAATAAGAGGCAATGGATATAGTTTCGTCCCCAAAGGTGGGACGTTCCCTACCGAAACCATCAGGCTATTGTGAGAAGCTCTGGTTTGTGAGAAGCATATCCCCAAACCTGCCCCAAATGGGACAAAAAATTTACCACGAGATGTTGATGCCGCTGCATGATAGCATGCCAAGTTTCATGAATTTAAGACTTGCTTTGGATTTACTAGAATTTAAAAACCAGGTATCTCAATGTTTGCGGCCGAGTGATGGTGGCAGGGTGTTTGACATTCATTCCCATTTCTTGCATGGGACCTAAGCATGCAACCAAGGGCACAAATTTGAATTTTCAACTGATTTATATGCATTAGAGCATATGCCTGTAGTTCAAATTTGAATTATGCACATGAATGCATAAAAAACTCAGTTAATGCATAAAAATGTACAAGCGAACCCTGAAAAATCCCAAAAATTGACACAACACTCGTGTTGTTCTATGTTGACACGAGAAACATTTTGAAAGTAAGAAGAGGCAACAGATATCGTTGCGTCCCCCAAGGTGGCACGTACCCTACCGAAACCATCAGGCTTGTTGTGAGAGAAGCTCTGGTTTGCGAGAACCTTATACCCACACCTGCCCCAAATGGGAAGATATTTTTACCACGGCATGTCGCTGTCATTCCATCATATCATGTCAAGTTTCATGAATTTCAGATGAGTTTTCGATTTACTAGAATTTAAAACCATGTATCTCAATGTTAGCGGCCGAGCGACAATGTCAAGGTGTTTGACATTCGTTCTCATTTCTTGCATGTGACCTAATCTTGCAACGAAGGACACACATTTGATTTTGCAACCCGTTTTTACGGACGAAGCATGTGCATGTAGTTCAATTTTGAATTATGCACATAAATGCCTAGAAAACTCAATTAACGTATAAAAATCTCCAAACGATCCCCGAAAAAATCCAAAATTTAACACGACACTCTTGTTGTTCTATGTTGACACCAGGAAAAAAATTGATAGGAAGAAGAGGCGACGAATATCATTTTGTCCACAAAGGTGACATGTTTCCCTAACGGAACCATGAGGCTTTCTTGTGAGAAGCTATGGTTTTTGAGAAGCTTATACCACAATCTCCCCAAATGGGACAATATTTTTTACCCCAGCATGTTGATGCCATTCCATGATAGCATGCCAAGGTTCATGAATTTCAGACGGGTTTTGGATTTACTAGAATTACAAAAGAAAGTACCTCAACATTTGCTGGAGAGCAACGGTGTCATGGTGTTCGAAATTCATACACATTTCTTGCATGGGAAAGCAAAAACCCATGGACACATATATGATTTTACAACCCATGTTGGTGCACCGGTGCATGTGCATGTGCTTTAATTTTGAATTGTGCACCTGAAATGGCTAGAAAACCAATTTAATGTATAAAATTTCCAAACGAACCCTAAATAATTCTAATTTTTTATGACACACATATAGTTGCATGTTCACTGCTCTAAAAGGTCTTGCAATTCAAACACCGTCCATTGCCGCTGCGACCCCATTATGTAATTCAAATCAAGATGAAAAATCAAGTAGATCCCACACAGTTTATTATCACCAACCGTGTGAGATGCAACACAAAATATCTTGGAGCACCGTCGCGAGAAGGTGCGATGGCTATAGTCCACAACATGCTCTGAATAAGGGACCGTGTCTGATGACACTTTGCGTGGTAGTTTTTTCGCTTAAGCGATTCCAAATTTTCGGCTTTCGTGGAAATATCTACCTCCCCTCCCCCTCCCCTTACCAAAAGCCACATTTCCCCTGTTTCTGCCTTCCTTTCCAAGTTCAAACCTTCACTCCTTTCTTGCAGCACCGCCTCCTCGCCAGCGACCCTCCTTCACGCTGCTTGGCCTCGCCTATCCAGGCAGGTAATCCACACTCGACCCCCATCTCCTCCTCCTTCCACATCCCACATGCCCCGACCGTCGGCACAAGCGCGACACCTTCCACTCAAATCACAGACCCCTCCACCAAATAAGCACTTCCCTAAGCCATGGTGCACGCAGTATAGCCAGGATCTCAAGGAGCATTTGGCAGCGGAGAAGCAAATCGCGGCCGCACGCGCGGATGAGGTCGCGATGGCTGCCATTCGTGTCAACCCCCAGATCTTGGAGGAGCACCTCGCCGTCGAGGCCACCGTCGACGCCTCATGCACCGACACCGTGATGCGATTGGCTGCTTTAAATGACAGTTTGTGGTGTTTTCTCGAGGCCACCATCGGTGCCTTCGATGAAGACTATGATGTGTTTCCTCAGCGTGCACGTGCTTACCTCATCTCGAGAGCAAACAGGTTGGTGCCCGGAGCGGCTCATGCAACTCAACACTATGAAAAGGGCACCCACGATGCGGAGGCCTCGCCCTCTTCCATGTCCAAGGAGCCAATCGTCATCGATATCTCCAACAATGAGGAGTAGTTTGTCTTATTAGCTCACTATAAGGACCCATGTTCAGTTTGCTAGCTACTGCCTTTCCTTAACAAATTCTAGTGAATTGTGCTATCTACTTTTACCATGCAATTTTCTGCTCTAGTGTATATGTTCAATATGTCGTGCAATGTGGTGTTCACTTAACTGTTTGGTTCAATTCTGCAAATGTTAAGTTCAACTCTTCAGACTGCAATTTCCCAAGTTGTCAAGCATGCTTGGTTTAGTTAACTGTCTGATCATCTATTGGGAGTATATTACATTGTGCAATGTGGTGCTCAGTTAATGTTTGGTTCATTTGTTGTGGTGTTTAGTTAACTGTTTGGTTCAATTCTACAATGCGATGTTCAATTGTTGTGGGTGCATTCTGTTATTGTATACCATGTGAGAAATAAATCGAATTTGGTTGTACTAAATACATGAGAAACAAATACAATTGATATATCTACAAGTTGTTAAGCATGCTTGGTTTGTTTAACTCTCTGATCTTCTATTAGGAGTATGTTATATTGTGCAATGTGGTGCTTAGTTAACGTTTGGTTCATTTGTTGTGGTGTTTAGTTAACTGCTTGGTTCAATTCTGCAATGCGATGTTCAATTGTTGTGGGTGCATTCTGTTAGTGTATACCATGTGAGAAATAAATCGAATTTGGTTGTACCAAATACATTAGAAACAAATACAATTGCTATATTTCCAAGTTGTTAAGCATGCTTGGTTTGGTTAACTGTCTGATCTTCTATTAGGAGTATGTTATATTCTGCAATGTGGTGCTCAGTTAACGTTTGGTTCATTTGTTGGGTTTTTTAGTTAACTTCATGTGCATGGTTCGTTGTCTAATAGCCAATTATTTTGCAATTGCAGGAACCATTCTAATATTTAGGTTTTTAACAATTTGGTCTTGCACATGTAGGCCCTGCTGTCAGAGGTTTTGACCCACCGTTCAAACCTTTTTGCATATGGGGAAATGAGTTGCCCATGAATATCAATCAAGTCAAGAAACTCAGAAAGACTATCAGGATAAATAAATTAGTGACAAAAAACAACAAGGTCTTTGTCTGCACAATGAAGAAGACATCAGTTCACTACAAGATGGTACTAACTATTATACCTTGCCTTTTTTTATTCCTTTGCCTCATTTACAATATAGAGAAGATAGTTATGAACATCCTTGTTTTTAGGCCTTTCCGAAGCAGTTCACTGATGATTACCTCTCAATCCACCACTATGGTTAGGAGGCGAGGAAGGTTTTCATACAACACCCACGGTTCAATATTGAAGTGTTCCTGAAGAGGACGAACGACGGACGGTCAATCATCCACAGGCACTGGCCTAAAGTTGCAAAGACCTTCAACATGAATGGAGGCTCAATATTCGCCTTCCGCTTTAGCAGTTTTCCAGATGAGATGCATCTCTCTATATACCGTCTATGATGCTAATTTCAAAAGGTTCTACATGTTGCATGTGAAACTTGGTGCTGGTGCAGTTGTGTAATGGGGTAGCTGAGTGCTGAAGCTATATCATGTTGTACTCTGATGTATTTCAGTTATGAAATCATGCTTCCTTAATATGGAAAATAAATATATTATGTGCTTAATATGAATGTCAATTATATTAATAAATGGATTATTAATAATAGGGCAATTAGCCTGCTAATGGAAAATTAGCCTGCTAATTGGGTTTTCTATTGCAAATGGTTATTTAGAAAATACTATGGGCGATGACATCAGGCAACACACACAGTTTCTAGGAATAAACCGTGTTGGATCAATGAACAATCACACACGACCTTCTCTTGAAAACAGTTTGTGTTAGGCGACCTTGCGCAAAAGTTTACCACATAAAAACTGTGTGTGATGGACGGCCTTTGCCACACAGTTTCTTCTAGGTACCATGTGTGATGCATTCAAGAACACAAACGATAAAAAATGTTAATATCGTGTGCAATGGCAACACTATCACAAATGATTTAACGGGGAAAATTGTGTGTGATGTACCTGTGAATGGAAATGTTTTCCTTGGAGCGACTGTGTGGGATGTACATATGAATGGAAACATTTAGCGGGGACTGACTGTGTGGGATGTACTTGCAATCGGAAACAATTTCTCCTGTATAATTGTATTTTTAGCTCTATTGTATGTATTTCCGTATTTGAGCATTCGCTGGTCGCACACGACCTCATTTTGCCGATCATGTGTGCTAGGAGGGCATATCCCCGACGGTTTTTGGGTCGTGTGGGAAGGACCCCCCTATCACCGTCTCTCACTAGGCGACGGTTCCAAATGCCATCGCGAAAAGGGGTCAAAAACTATTTGTATAGCACCAACGCATACCAGTGTATGCTCCACACATTCAGATGCTCATAAATTCCAAGATGGCACATGCACATATTTTTGGACAGAGAGCACCTTCCCTTCAGGCCTGATTTTGAGGATAACACTGTTGTGATGGATGCTTCACATCCAACTTCTGTTGAGGCTCGAGAGAAGAGAGAGAAGGCACAGGCTGAAAAAGCTTCAAAGATTACAGATCCTTCCACAATCAATCTCAAGACCAAGCAGGACCAGCTCAGCTATCTGCTTGAGGCCACTGTGAGAATAGAGAAAGGACTAGCTACCCCAACTCGAAATCAAGAGAGCCTTGAGAGGATCTTTGAGACAAAGCTTCATGACTTGGATGTCAAAGTCACTGAGATTCAGACTTCAGTGGAGAAGATACACGAAGAGCTTGAGGACATGAGTGACAGGAATACCACAGATGCCTATCAGAGGGTGCCTAGAAGACAGAGGTCTGCAGCAGTGCCAGTGATTGATACTAGGGCTACAACTTCAGCTCATGCAGCCACGACTTTAGTTGCCCCTCTAGTGGCAACCCCTCCAGCTCCTCATACGTCACCCAAAGTCTTTGCAGATGTTGTTCTCTCCATGCCATCTCAGCACTCCGGAGCCCCCGGAGATCTTGCTTAGAGTGTCATATAGCACAATGCATTTTCAAGCTTTTTGGTAACTTGTTTCCAAAGGGGGAGAAAGTGTATAGATCATACGCTGAGAGAGAGAGAGAGAGA
The DNA here is from genome assembly GCF_018294505.1 of Triticum aestivum. Taxonomy (NCBI): domain Eukaryota; kingdom Viridiplantae; phylum Streptophyta; class Magnoliopsida; order Poales; family Poaceae; genus Triticum; species Triticum aestivum. The sequence continues at coordinate 203,169,541 of NC_057809.1, forward strand.
GAGTGTGTTGCTTATTTTGCCTCTCTTGCTACCTTATTTGCTTGTGTTTGCTACAATATTTGTGTTTATGTGTGAGATACTTTTATGATCATGTGGTGGATCATACTATGCTTTATTATGCTATGCTTGAATGATGCTATCTTATATCTTATGTATGATCTATCATATAAGATATAAGATATCTTATGTATGATCTATCATATTTATCTATGCTCAAAATGCTTAGTGATATGCTCCAAAATCCCTCAACCACTTTATCATTTCCACATATGTTCTAAACCTAAAGTCAAACTCGGCCCCACCGATTTGATCTATCCGGCGCCACTGAGTTCACTTGACATAGACATTGCGAGTAACCCTAATTAGTTCGGTCTCACCGATAGGGATCTAGGTCTCACCGAGATGGGATCACAAACTCTTTGTTTCCCTTCGTAATGTTTCGGTCTAGCCGAGATGAGCGACCGGTCCCACCAAGTAGGCAATGCAAACTCTCTGTTTCCTTTTCGTAACGTTTCGGTCTCATCGAGATGAGTGATCGGTCCCACCGAGTTTGCCTGGACAAGTATCTGTTTGCTTATTACTGAAATCGGTCTCACTGAGTGTGACGCCCCCAATTTGACCGTACACTAATCATACACGCAAACGTGTACAATCAAGATCAGTGACTCACGGGAAGATATCACAACACAACTCTATAAATAAAATAAGTCATACAAGCATCATATTACAAGCTAGGGGCCTCGAGGGCTCGAATACAAGAGCTCGATCATAGACGAGTCAGCGGAAGCAACAATATCTGAGTACAGACATAAGTTAAACAAGTTTGCCTTAAGAAGGCTAGCACAAACTGGGATACATATCGAAAGAGGCGCATGCCTCCTGCCTGGGATCCTCCTAAACTACCCCTAGTCGTCGCCAACGGGCTGCACGTAGTAGTAGGCACCTCCCGAGTAGTAGTAGTCGTCATCAACGGTGGCATCTGGCTCCTGGGCTCCTTCGTCTGGTCGCAGCAAACGGGTATAGAAAGGGGGAAAAGGGGGAGCAAAGCAACCGTCAGTACTCATCCAAAGAACTCGCAAGCAAGGAACTACACTACATATGTATGCATTGGTATCAAATGGAATGAGGGTATCATATGTAGAATGAACTGCAGAATGCCGGAATAAGAGGGGATAGCTAGTCCTTATCGAAGACTACGCTTCTGGCCACCTCCATCTTGCAGCATGTAGAAGAGAGTAGATGGCAAGTTCACCAAGTAGCACTGTGTAGCATAATCCTACCCGGTGATCCTCTCCTCGTTGACCTGTTCGAGAGCGAACGTCGGGTTGTATCTGGCACTTGGAAGGGTGTGTTTTATTAAGTATCCGGTTCTAGTTGTCATAAGGTCAAGGTACAACTACAAGTCGTCCTGTTACCGAAGATCACGGCTATTCGAATAGATTAACTTCCCTGCAGGGGTGCACCACATTTCCCAACACACTCGATCCCCTTTGTCCGGACACACTATTCTGGGTCATGCCCGGCCTCAGAAGATCAACACGTCGCAGCCCTACCTAGGCACAACAGAGAGGTCAGCACGCCGGTCTAAATCCTATGCGCGCAGGGGTCTGGGCCCATCGCCCATTGCACACCTGCACGTTGCGTACGCGGCCGGTGAGCAGACCTAGCAACCTTCATTACAAAGGAAGTTGCATTACGCGGTCCAACCCAGCGCGCACCGCTCAGTCGCTGACGTCACGAAGACTTTGGTTGATACCACGACGTCGAGTGCCCATAACTGTCCCCACGAAGATGGTTAGTGCGTATAAGCCAGTGGCCAGACTCAGATCAAATACTAAGATCTCATTAAGCGTGTTTAAGTATCCGCGAACGCCGACCAGGGCCAGGCCCACCTCTCTCCTAGGTGGTCTCAACCTGCCCTGTCGCTCCGCCTCAAAGTAACAGTCGGGGGCCGTCGGGAACTCAGACGCACCACTACCTGGATGGAGCCACCTGCCCCTTCAGCCCCCATCTCCGAACAGTATCATAAGTAATGTAACAGTATAAGTATATATCATATGTCCGTGATCACCTCCCGAAGTGATCACGGCCCAGTAATATAGCATGGCAGACGGACAAGAATGAAGGGCCACTGATGGTAAACTAGCATCCTATACTAAGCATTTAGGATTGCAGGTAAGGTATCAATAGTATAGCAACAATAACAAGCTATGCAACAGAATAGGATTAACGAAAAGCCGTAACATGCTACACTACTCTAATGCAAGTAGTATAGAGGAGAGTAGGCGATATCTGGTGATAAGGGGGGGCTTGCCTGGTTGCTCTGGCAAGAGAGAGGGGTCGTCAACACCGTAGTCGTACTGGGTAGCAGCGGCGTCGGTCTCGGTGTCTAGCGAGAGAAGAAGGGGAAGAAACAATAAATATTAAGCAAACATATGCATAGCGATGCATGACATGACAAGTAGCGGTGCTAGGGGTGCCCTAACGCGGTATAAGGTGGTACCGGCGAAGGGGGGAAACATTCGGGAAAATATCCCCGGTGTTTCGCGTTTTCGGACAGATGAACCAGAGAGGGAAAGTTGTGTGTTTGCTATGCTAGGGATGTGTGACGGACGAATGGACTGCATATTCGTATTCGTCTCGTCGTTCTGAGCAACTTTCATGTAGAAAATATTTTCATCTGAGCTACGGTTTATTTTCTATGTTTTTCTAAAGTTTTAATCATTTTCTTAGATTTTTGTATTTAGTTTAATCCGAATTGACCAAGTCAAATTTGACTAGTCAAAAGGGGATGTGTGGCCCACATGTCACAGACTATTTTACCTAAACAAATAAATAAATCTAACTTATTTAAAATGGGGGCCTACATGTCATCTATTACTAGACTAACTTAGCACTAAACTAGTACGACTACTAACTAAGCCTAGCAACTAATTAAGTAAGGGCCGGCCTGGGCATAGCCGTGCACACACCCACGCACACAGCACACACCCACGCCCGGCCATGGCCTTTGTCGTGGCTAGCAGTGGCAGCATACAGAGCAGAGGCAGGGGCAGTGCAGCAGTGCACAACTACGCAAGGAGGAGCCGCAGTGCGGCGGCAGCGGCAAGAGCAGTAGCTGTACGCGGCAGTAGAGAGCAGCAGTAGCAAGCAGCAGCGCCAAGGCAACAGTAAGAAGCAGAGGAAAGCAGTGCAGGCACGCGGGCGCGCGCACGCGCAGGGCGCGGCCACGGCGCGACCGACGCGCGGGCTGGGCGTGGGGCGCGACGGGCGCAGGGCGAGCACGAGCTTCGACCATGGCGGGCAGCGGCGCGAGGGGGCATCTAAGGCGCCAAATCGAGACAGGGAAGAAGGGGGCCGGGAGAGATGCTCACCGCGTGTTCGACGGCGAGGTCGGGAAGGCCGGAGGTGGACCGTTGTGACGGCATCGACGACGAGGTGGTGGCGGCCGAGCGGGGAAGACGGTGACGGCGTCGGCTACGCGACGCCCCGGCTCGAGCTAGAGCCTAGGACGGACGAAGGCGACCATGGTGGACCTCCTAGACGTGCTCCCGAGCGACATCGACGATGGTGGCCGTGGTAACGACGGTGAGACAGCGGTCACCGCACCGAATTCGAGCTTAAAATCGAGTCGAAGAAGAGAGGGACGAATGGGGATCGAGGGGGCACTGGTCGAGGGCGAGCTAGGGTTTTCGGTGGACATACTTGTAGGGCTGGGGAGGGGCACGTGGTGGTCATCCGACCATGGCACCGTGGGATGGCCTCCACGCCATGTCCTCTGCCCTGTAGCCCGAGGTAGAGGAAAAGGCCAGCCAGGTGGGCTGGGCCTGGTACAGTGTATGTTCGGGGCTGGGTGAACAGGGAGTTTTCCCTCTATCTTTTATTTTTCTTTTACCTTTCTTTGCTTCTTTTATTCTTTTCTGCCTTGGATAAATTTGGGCTACCAAATGATTTTTGTTATAAACAAAACTTGGCACATAAATCATGCACAATATTGTGGTGTTTGCACAAAAGGTTTGGATACAAGTGGATCAATTCAAATTTATATTTCAATTTAAATGTGTTTATTTAAACCTGCTGATCCACTAAAATTTTCCCAGGGGCAAATTAAAAATACAATGAATGTTCGTTCTACATGTTAATTATTTAGTGAATATTTGCAACCCATCGATCTTTTTTATTCGACAGCTTGAAGACATAATAATTTGACATTTTTTTGAATTTGAATTTGAACGGGATCTGAATCGAAGTGAGATTAACAACAGTAACTGCTATGATTTGGCATCATTAGCGGGGGATCACTATAGCTTAATTATCCGGGCATCACACTGAGTTCATGTGATCGGTCTCACCGAGATGAGGTTTCGCCCTAACCCTAGCGCATCGGTCTAACTGAGTTGGTATTGTCAGCCCCACTGAAAAGCCTAATGTTCACATTCTAAACCAGGTCGGTCTCACCGAGTTTCACTATTCGGTCCCACCGAGTTCGGTAAATTGTGTGTAACGGTTAGATTTTGTGTGGAGGCTATAAATACGCCTCCACCCCCTTCTCCATTTGGGAGAGAGCCATCAGAATGTGCCTACACTTCCACTACTCATTTTCTGAGAGAGAACCACCTACTCATGTGTTGAGACCAAGAAATTCCAATCCAACCACAAGAATCTTGATCTCTAGGCTTCCCCAAGTTGCTTTCCACTCAAATCATCTTTCCACCATATCCAAATCTATGAGAGAGAGTTGAGTATTGGGGAGACTATTACTTGAAGCACAAGAGAAAGGAATTCATCATCAATACACCACCTATTACCTTTTGGAGAGTGGTGTCTCCTAGATTGGTTAGGTGTCACTTGGGAGCCTCCGTCAAGATTGTGGAGTTGAACCAAGGAGTTTGTAAGGGCAAGGAGATCGCCTACTTCGTGAAGATCTACCCAAGCGAGCCAAGTCCTTCATGGGTGACGGCCATGGTGGGATAGACAAGGTTGCTTCTTCGTGGACCCTTCGTGGGTGGATCCCTCCGTGGACTCGCGCAACTGTTACCCTTCGTGGGTTGAAGTCTCCATCAACATGGATGTACGATAGCACCACCTATCGGAACCATGCCAAAAATCTCCGTGTCTACATTGCAGTTCCTCCCTCCAAACTACTCCCCCTTTACCTTCATATGCAATAATTTACATTCGGCTGCTATACTCTTAGAATTGCACGTGTAGGTTGATTGCTTGACTTGTGTTAAGTTGCTAAAATCTGCCAAGACATAAAATTGGGAAATGCTAGATTTTTATTTGGTCAAGTAGTCTAATCACCCCCTCTAGACATACTTTCGATCCTACAACGAACGTGATGCCTATATAAATGATGATTGCCATGAATACGTTATAACTATGCGCTTTTATATCATTTTCCCAATAGTATTTTGTTTTACCCACCGTATGCTATGTGTTCGAGTGACAAGCCTCTACTGAAAACTATGCCCCCCGGGGTCTACTTTAATCATATTATAAAAACCTAAAATACCTTGCTGCAATTTATTTAGTTTTATTATTTTTGCAATTTATCTATGTACCTATACAAGATTTGATCCTTGCAAGTAACGAGTTCAAGGGGATTGACAACCCTCTTTCCCGTGTTGGGTGCAAGTATTTGCTTTTGTGTGTGCAAGTGTTGTTCATTGGGGTTTGCGTCATTCTCCTATTGGTTCAATAAACCTTGGTTCTCACTAAGGGAAATACTTATCTCTATAGTACTGCTCCACCCTCCCTCTTCGTGGAACATCCCAACGCAGCTCACAAGTAGCAGAAATAATCTATGGCACCGTTGCCGGGAGACATCATCAAATATCATCAAGTACCTTCACTCAAACTATCATCTACTTGCTCTACTTTTTATTTGCCTCTCTTTTTCATCTCGCTCCACTTCTCTAAAATATCAAAAATATTCTGTGTGTTATCTTTGTTTGTGTTACCATATGCCTTCTATTTGCTTACATCTTCTCTTGCTAAAAACTATTGATATGGAACCTCATCCACTTGCTAATCTTTAAAAAATCCAATTATCATGAACCAATTGCTAGTGAGTTGAGTGCACTAGATTATCTTTATGAAGTTTTGGTTGAAAATCGTGAATCTAAAAATTGTGATGAAGTGTTAAAAGAAGAAATTTATAAAGTGATTCATGATAGCTCCTTGAATGAAAAACATGATTGCTATAATGTTATTATAAATTCTATTAATTTCAATTATGTAATGATATGCAATACTACAAGGTTTAGGGTGATGATTTTGTTATGTCTAGTACTTATTGTAATCATCATGATTGGGGTGATGCTTCTTATGATCTTGAAAATTTATTTAAGCCTCATGGTGAATATGATATTGATAATAATGTTTGCAATAATATTGAAAGTGGGTTTGGAAGTGTGTCAACCTTAGGTAAATATACTCCCACATATTCAGAGAGTGTTCAATCTTATGATTTTTTTATAAAAGTGGGTTTGGAGAGGTCATGAGTTTAGTTCATATTAATCCCACTATCTTGGAAGATTATAAAAAATTATGCATGTGGATCATAAAGAGAATGTTGTTTGTGATAGCTATATTCTTGAATTTAAATATGATCCTACATGTAATTATTATGAGAGAGGTAAATATGGTTATACGAATTTTCATGTTACTAAATTAACTCTCGCCTTGTTGAGATTGTCAATGTTTTATTCTTCTTTCTTGCATATGCTAGACGTTTCTTGTCTTGATAATTTGTTTGCTTATAAAATACCTATGCATAAGAAGTATGTTAGACTTAAATGTGTTTGTCACATGTTTTATGATGCTCTCTTTGTTCTTCAATTTTTGTCTTCCATGTGAGCATCAATAAAATCTCAAGCCTATCTTAATGGCTACAAAGAAAGAGCTAGTTGGGAGACAACCCAATACTTTTTATTTTATCTTTTGTGTGTTGACAAAATTATTGCTACTGTAATGATTGTGTTTTTCATGTTTTAATTCGTGTTTGTGCCAAGTAAAGTCTTTGGGATGATTTGGATAATAGTTGACTCGATTATGTGAAAAAAGAGAAACTTTTGCTCTCAATCCAGGAATTTCTAAAAATCACTCGAACATGGTTTTGATCTGATTTTTTGTTGGTGCAATAATTTGCCTCCTTATGTTTTGGAGTTTGTTGACATAAACAGTATGGGACTTATGTGGTTTACTAGTGCACACAGAGTAACTGGTCCCTGGAATCAAGAGAAGTTTGATTCAAACACCAAAGATAATCCCCGTCGTGGCAGTGAAGGTTATCACCAAAGATTATGACAACAAGAGTGACCCCTGAAAAAGTGCTGACGTGAAGCAATTGGTTTGGTGGTTGTCCGAACGAACAGACTGCAACTGAGAAGTTTGAAGAAAAAGTGAAGACGTAGCATTTATTTCATTGTTTCTCTTCTCTTTATTGAGTCACAGGACCATCATACTATTAAGAGGGTTGTAGCATTCGAAACTTTGATTCTCTGATGCTAAACTCAAATCCTGTGAAAGGTGCCAGAGAAATCTCTTTGTGTTCTGAGCAAATACTTGCCAGCAAGAGACTGTGATCTTCTTTGCTGCGAGAGATTTGTCTCTGACAGTGTTGCTCTTGAAATCCGACCGTTGAGAACGTGTCGGTTGGCCATTGGGTGGACCGCGTGTCCAAAATGGTCATTTCCCACCAGGGAAGGATGCGGCTATAAATAGCCACCCCGCACCGGCTTTGTCCGGTGGCTGCTCCATTTGATTGGGAGAAGATTGTTGAGCAACCCCCTCTCCTGAGTAATTTGAGTTCAAAACCATCGAGAGAAAACTCCAGAGCCGAAAAATTAGATAGTGGTTCAGCATAACTCGAATCTAAGTCCAGTACACTCCGCCTATTACTCTTGAGAGCGGCAAACCATCTAGACGGTTAGGTGTCAATCTCTTCAGAGACCAAGAGTAATTGTATTTCTTGAAGAAGTATGTAAAGGTTCGAAGATCACCTTAAGTATCTACCACGAATGATCGACATTGGTTAACAAACCAATTGTCGAGGAGAATAGGGCGAAGAGAGTTTATCATATGTGTTAAATCACAACCACTCCAACCAGACGTAGTCCTTGTGCAGAAGGACGAATTGGTCAAACAAATTCCTTGTCGCCATCGAGCATCATTGGTTACCTATGCTCCTTCACTTTACATTCGTACTGCTTCAATCATGTGATTTGCCTTGATGCATTCTTTAGTTTCCATTCATTAGTTTGTATTCGCTCATTATACTATGTTTTTGTTCACTCTACTGTTGGGTTCTGAGAGTTTTTGATATCTACGAAAGAAAATTTAAAACTCCCATTCACCCCCTCTCGTATTCATACTTCGCTCCTACAATTGGTATCAGAGCGAGGTACTCCTTGACGATGCTCATTTTGGTCTAACCACCTTGGAGTTTAAGTATGTCTTCAATGAGCTACAAGTTACATTTCAAGATTCCCATCTTCGATGGGGCACACTATCCCTTCTGGAAGGAGAAGATGAAGATCCGTCTCCGAGCTATTGATGATGATATGTGGAACGTGGTGCAGAATGGAGTCATGATTGAAGTGCCGTAGGTTCCTACTGGACACGAGAAGAGACTCGTTCAGTTGGACGCTCAAGCTAAAGATGAAATTGGTGTCCATCTCTCTCGTGCTCAATTCCTTCGCTATCGTCAGTGTGAAACTTCAATGGAATTATGGGACATTCTCAAGAAGACAAATGAGGATGTTTCAACTCGGAGAGAAGCTTGCATTCATACTCTTCGGGTGAAGTTCAATCGGTTCAAGCGAATTGGAAATGAAAGCTGTCAGCAAACCTTCGATCGTCTAAGTGACATTGCAAACGAGCTGCAAGGTCTCGGTGCGAAAGACATCACTGATCACGAAGTTGTGAAGAAACTGCTCAGATATCTTGATAGCTCATTCGACACTCTAGTTTTGATGATCAAGGAACGAGCTGATTTCAAAAAATCTCGACTCTGTTGATATCATGGAAAGGCTAAACACCCATGATGAACAAGAAGAAGAAAAGACAGATCTTTATGGTACAAGTCACCGCAAAAGTCATGCTCTCAAGGCTGTGGCTGACTCTTCCTCAGAAGGAAATGCTGAAGATGATTCAGATGACCCAGAAAGGATCAACAAAGATCTCGCATTAATCACGAAAAGATTCCAGCGCCTTCACAGGAAGAACTAGTTCCAGAAGAAATGCTCCAGCAACTCTGGTGGTTCAAAATCTTCAGCAAAACCTATTGGAGATTACACCTACTTTAAGTGCAAAAAGCCAGGACATTTCCTTTCAGATTGCCCTCTCTGGGAAGCTAAAATCCGTGCTAGTGGAAGATATGATTCAGGAAACTATCGTGGCAAAAGCAAGAGCAAGAACTACTATTCCGATGATGAGAGGAAAACAAAGAAGTTCTTCAAGAAGAAGGACGGCTCCACCTCAACTTCTTCGTCAAGATCTTCATCAAGGAATCCCTCACTCATACAACGAGGTGCTAAACAAACGCTTTTTAACCCCTTCCCGCGACAGGGATAAGGAGCCTTGATGCATACAATTGTCCTTATAAAACTGTTTCTGATATCTCGAATATCCCAAATGCTTCATCCTTGCTACTCATTTGTGCTCGCATTTCCATCGCAGTCAGAGTTCTGTGGTTTTACCTAAAACTAGGCACATTCCAGGCACATGAGTTTTCCAAGCACGTACCAAACTGGCTCTACGTTTACGATGCCTGGCACATCACACACAGTTCATGAATGTAAACCATGTACGATAGGTCGACAATCAAACACATTATTTTCCCCGCATCATTTGTGATACTGTCTGACATCACACACGCTTTGCAAATGGCAACTATGTGCATGGTTACACACATTTCCTCTCCATGAACCGTGTTAAATTATGATGTATATCACACACACTGTGCTTTATAGACCGTGTGCGTCGTAATGACCTGCAGACCGTAATTCCATCCTAATTTAATTGCTGCTATTTAAAATTGTACCTAATTTGAACTTGAAAGTAGGCTATAGCTTTATTCATATTCATCAAGTTCAAACAACCAATGCATTATTCGATTCGCAGGTACATATGTTCAAGAATTACATAACCACCAAATAAAGAATGATGAACCAGGGTTCTATACTTGTACTATTACAGATGGTAAAAAAGAGGCGACAGCCATTCCAGTTACTGAACAAGGTGAAGCGGAATGGCCCTATTGTGCTCTCCTCGATGCAGAAGGCACACACGACTCTAGTCCAACCCCTTGTGATGGCCCACCACCAATCATGTAGTTTGTGAGGCAATCTTGAGTAAACTTCTTCAGGATCCACTGCAAAGGAAAAAAGATTCAAACATTGTCATCTAAGACAACTCATTACAGGCAGTAAAAAGAAGGCTACAAAGTTCTTACTTACCATAATGCAGTTCACTGTTGTCTTGCATAAAGTGTAAACAAATAGTTCGATTGACATCTTTTGGCCCATTTTAATAACAATCTTTATTAGTTTCCTCACTTGATGCTGGTTCATGAATATCTCATTGCCCCATACGCAGAAAGGGTCGAAGTGTGGATCTTTGGCAATGACATATGTACCTAAAAGCACCAAGTTAATATTAGAAGCTAAACAAAAATTGCAAAATGATGTAGTGCAACACTCCGTCCATCCCATTATATAAGATTTTATTACATGTATATCTAGACATCATCAAAACATTAAGGTAACACTCTTCCTTGTTGCTATGTAGCCTGGGATTGCATATTTAGTCATTCAGTACAATGCATGTTGCTATGTAGCCTTATATATATATAATATGGCCCTAGTTAACCTACTGATAAATGGGTTACAGATATATTCAGTGAAATGTCCTATTCGACGATTAATCCCTTATCAGCCCCCAGGCTATATGGTACCAACTACCAATATCCTGAATAGTGAGTACATACAAGCAATGCAATGAAACTAGCCTCGATGGAAAACAACACTGTTCTCAATATTGTCCTTTTTGAGTACATATAAAGGCATGTTAAGCACAACAGGCTAAACATCAACCAAATATATCCATGGTAGACAACATAATCTACAAATGATAGCTTCAGTGTGCAGGTTCAAGCATGCTAGTTAAGCAAAACAAGAAGTGGAAAGGTGTGTTAACTGCACGAGGCATAACATTTAAAAACAAGAAAATAGTCATTCAAACTGGTGTTGTGTCGGCCCAAAGTACACGATTTATTTGTTAAAAATGAAAAGGCATGTTAACTACAACATCCTTAACAGCAACCAAATATCGTAATTCATAGTGGTATTGTTGAAACTGTTATTGATGAAAAATTGAACTACATGGCAAATAGTTGCACATATAGAGCATCACATTACGAATAACTGAAATAAACAAGGCATAAGGCCATCTCTAGCCGATCCTTTAAAAGTTAACGGACTAAAACCCTTAGTGGATATATACTCTAGCAATTTTGGCCATTTCTAGTTGATCCCCTAAACTTAATGTTGTAAACTTCAATTTGATCAAGTTCAAAGCTGGTTCAACCGAAAGTAGCATGCATTCAAACATAAACATAGATAGTTTTACATAATCGAACATAAACCATAAATTTAAACTAAACTAAACTACTTTCGATTGAAGTGGAGGTCGAGCCAATCCTTCCTCGTCGGGTACGGTGTGCCGCGAGCCGGGTCTGGGCCGGTGCCATCATCGGGGTCGTTGGGGAAGACACTCGACTCGTCGATGTTGATCTCCTCATCCTCACTGCCCACCTCGACGCTGTCCTCGCCGCCTTCGACCTCGTCATCAGAGGAGAGCATGATAACCTTGCCGCCCTCTGCGCAGGCAAAGATCACCTACTCCGCCTCCACGAGCTCCAGGTGCTCCCAGCCTCACGGTGCTACCGTGCCATAGCCGAGCTCACCACCCCTGACTCTGGTGTAACAAGGTCGACCGGACATGTGTTGAAGGGGAAATTGAGCCTAGCCGCCGCGCCGTGGTAGCGGCCCTACCAGCGATCGTACTCCATGGTCGCGAGCTTGGCCGTGTGGAAGCTACCAAGCCACTGGCAAGTGTGGGTCTCTCGATCCGTAATATTGGCAACCCACGTCCCCCACCACTGTTGCCGGACCCCAAGGTAGGACCTCGTCAGCGGCCGGGCCCGAGGGAGGATGGGCAAGTCCTCGAGCCGGCAAAGGGGCACGACGGCAGGCAGATCGGGCTACCGGCGACGGCGGATCGATAAAGAGCTCATGGAGGATGACGGGGACACCTTGGCGGCCACCTCGCCAACATCGGGCGAAGAGGCCACGATAAACCTCTTTTGGGCCATTGGCCCTCGAGCTCCCCGACACACATGCAGAGGTTGAGGATAGAGGCACCTAATGTCTACTACATAACTTGTTCTTGTAGACTCGTGTTGGGCCTCCAAGCAACCCTGTAACTTTCCCTCAAGTGGATGACCTAAGGTTTATCAATCCGTGGGAGGCGTAGGATGAAGATGGTCTCTCTCAAACAACCCTGCAACCAAATAACAAAGAGTCTCTTGTGTCCCCAACACACCAAATACAATGGTAATTTGTATAGGTGCACTAGTTCAGCAAAGAGATGGTGATACAAGTGTAGTAATGATAGTAGATATTGATTTTTGTAATAGGAACAATAAAAACAGCAAGGTAGCGATTGATAAAACAGAGCACAAATGGTATTGCAATGCTTGAAAATGAGGCCTAGGGTCCGTACTTTCGCTAGTGCAATCTCTCAACAATGCTAATCTAATTGGATCATATAACCATCCCTCAGTGTGTGATGAAGAATCACTCCAAAGTTCTTATCTAGCAGAGAACATAAGAATAAATTGTTTGTAGAGTACGAAACCACCTCAAAGCTATTATTTCCAATCAATCTATCCTAGAGTTCGTACTAAAATAACACCAAGCTATTCTTTCCTCATCGATCAAACCAAGAGTTTGTACTAAAATAACACCATATGATACACATCAACCAACTATAATGTCACCTAGATACTCCAGTGTCACCGCGAGTATCCGTGAGTTGATTAGATGATATGCATCAAACAATTTCAGATTCATAATACTCAATCCAACACAAAGAACCTCAAAGAGTGCCCCAAGATTTCTACCAGAGAAACAAAAGACTAGAACGTGCATCAACCCCTATGTATAGATTACCCCAATGTCACCTCGGGAATCCGCGAGTTGAGTGCCAAAACTTATCTCAAGTGAATCAATATAATACCCCATTGTCACCACGGGTATTCATATGCAAGACATATGTCAAGTGCTCTCAAATCCATAAAATTATTCAATCTAATAAAAAGAAATCTCAAAAGGAAAACTCAATTCATCACAACAATATAGAGAGGGAGAAAAACCATATGATCCAACTATACTAACAAAGCCCGCGATACATCAAGATCGTGCCATCTCAAGAATACGAGAGAGAGAGAGAGATTAAACACATAGCTACTGGTAAAAATCCTTAGCCCCGAGGGTGGATTACTCCCTCCTCATCATGGTAGCCACCGGGATGATGAAGATGGCCACCGGTGATGATTTCCCCCTCCGGCGGAGTGCCGAAACGGGGTCTAGATTGATTTCTCATGGCTACAGGGGCTTGCGGCGGCGGAACTTTTGATCTAGGGTTCTCTCCGGGGTTTTTGGAATATTTGGAAATTTATAGGACGAAGAGGTGGTGCGGGAGGCCACTAAGGTGGGCACAACCCACCTGGGCGCGCCTGGGCCCCAGGTGCGCCCTGGTGGGTTGTGCCCCCTCGGGGCTCCCCTCTAGCACTTCTTTGGCCCACTGGATGACTTCTGGTCTAAAAAATCTCCAAAAAGTTTCGCTGAGTTTGGACTCCATTTGGTATTGATTTTCTGCAATGCAAAAAACAAGCAAAAAAACAGCAACTGGCACTGGGCACTATGTTGATAGGTTAGTCCCAAAAAATGATATAAAGTTGTTATAAAATGATTGTAAAACATCCTGGAATGATAATACAACAACATGAATACTTCATAAATTATAGATACGTTGGAGATGTATCAACATCCCCAAGCTTAATTCATACTCGTCCTCGAGTAGCTAAATGATAAAAGAAATAATTTATGAAGTGTGAATGCTAGCAAAGTGCATAAGTTTGATCAATGATAATTTCAATCACTTTTCCTAGCATCATAACAGCAACTCTTTCTCGTAAAACTCATAATGATAAAGTAGCAACCAATTCACATGTTAAGGTTCAAACAATGAATTCTCTTGAAACTCAACAACCTATATTCTTAGTCACCAAACAATTCTAAGTCAACTTATTCAACAGACTCTAAGTAAGAACTCCACATACTCAATCATCATATAGTCGTCTATGATTGCTAGTACTCAGAGCATATTCTTAGAACAAATGGCATCCATTGAACACAGAGAAAGGTAGGGGCTTAATATTTCACCTTCCAACTCATTTATCAAAGAGATAATTGTCAAAAATAATAAATCATGATCGGATATATTTGACTGGTCATATGTGCCTAGATCTTTCCCCACCACATGATGTTTGCCATCTAGAGAATAATTGAGGTTGAAATGAGAATTCATATGATTGACTCTTTGCATAAAAGTAAATACTGAAAAGTAAAAGTTAAGCCCTTCACAGAGGAAAGCAGAGGTTGTCATGCGCTTTTTATTTGGATGCCCAAGCTCTTAATGCAAAGGAACGTCATGTTATATTGCCCCTTATGATAGCAACCATTATATGTATTATGTCGCTTTTATAACTTTGCCATCACAAGTTCGTACAATGCTCAATTTTCCCTTGCAATAAAAGATCAAACATATTTAGGAGCAATTTTTATTGCTTTATGCACCGATGACAACTTAATTGAAGGATCTTATTCAATCCATAGGTAGGTATGTGTAACGCCCACGATGTGGCTATATCTCCCACGTGACTAAATTTGTTCTTGGTGACTCGGATATTGATCTAATTCTCGGGATGGACTGGCTTTCTAAGCACAAGGCTCAACTTGATTGTGCTGCCAGGGAAATTAAATTGACACACTCTTCTGAGGATGTGATCATCTATGCCGCTCGGGATGAAACCATTCGGTGTTTCTCTCTCAATGAAGGGAGATTTAGATGCAATTTCTCAGATTCCAGTCATTTGTGAGATGTCTTTCCAGAAGAGCTTCTGGGAATGCCTCCTCATCGGCCAATTGAATTCGTTATCGATCTTGAGCCTGGTACTGAACCCATTTGCAAGCGTCCATACAAGCTTGAACCAAGGGAGCTGAAGGAATTGAAGAAATAGCTCGATGAATAAGAGCGTCTGGGTTTGATAAGACCGAGTTCATCTCCATGGGCTTGTGGTGTTCTTTTTTTCCAGAAGAAGGATGGCACGGACCGACTTAGCGTCGATTACCATCCATTTAACAAGAAGACAATCAAGAACAAGTATCCACTTCCCAACATCAATGAGCTATTCAAGCAACTTAAAGGTGCTAAAGTATTCTCCAAGCTTGACCTCTGTATGGGTTATCATCAGATTCGCATTCGTGAACAAGATATCCCTAAGACAGCATTTAGAACAAGCTTTGGTTCTTATGAATATATTGTCATGTCTTTCGGCATTGTCAATGCTCCTGCAATGTTCTCTCGCATGATGAACTTCATCTTCAACCCCTACACAAATGAATTTGTCCTGGTGTATCTCGATGATATCTTGGTCTTCTCCAAGAATAAGAAGGATCATGCCAAGCATTTGAGATTGGTGCTCGACAAGCTCAGAGAGTATCAATTTTATGCAAAGTTTTCCAAATATGAGTTTTGGCTTGATGAAGTTCTTTACCTTGGTAATATCATCTTCGCCAAGGGCATTGTTGTTAATCCAGAGAAGGTTTCTGCAATTGTGAACTGGGAACCTCCTCAGAATGTCAAGCAGCTCCACAGTTTCCTTGGGCTCACAAGCTATTGCCGAAGATTCGTTGAGAATTTCTCTAAGATTGCAAAGCCTCTTTCCAACCTCCTCCAGAAGCAGGAAAAGTATGTCTGGACTCCTGAGTGTGACATTGCCTTCAACACTCTCAAAGAGAAGCTAGTCTCAGCTCTTGTCTTAACTCCTCCTAACGAATCCAAGCCATTCGAAGTTTTCTGTGATGCCTCTTTGCAAGGTCTCAGTGCTGTGTTAATGCAAGAGAAGAAAGTTGTGGCTTGTACCTCTCATCAGTTGAAGCCCAACGAAAGGAACTACCCCACTCACGATCTTGAGTTGGCGGCAGTTGTCCATGCATTAATAACATGGAGACATCTCTTGTTGGGAAGGCAAGTGGACATTTTCACCGATCACAAGAGCCTCAAGTATATCTTCACTCAACCCAACCTCAACCTCAGGCAAACTCATTGGGTCGAAATGATTCAAGAGTACAATCCGAGTATTGAATATACTCCAGGCAAGGCCAATATAATTGCAGATGCTTTGAGCAGAAAAACTTATTGCAACAGCTTAATTCTCAAGCCATTCCAACTGGATCTTTGTGAAGCTTTTCGCAAGCTCAATCTCCAAGTTGTTCCTCAAGGTTTTATTGCCAACCTTCAAGTAACTCCTACTCCCTCCGTTCCAAATTACTCATCGCAGAAATGGATGTATCTAGAATTAAAATACATCTAAATACATCCATACCTGCGACAAGTAATTCAGAACGGAGAGAGTACTTTGGAGGATCAAATTCGTGAGGCACAATTCCTTGACACCATGGTGAAGAAGGTGAAACATGGAATTGCCAAGGGCTTACCCTAATACAAGTGTTATCGCATTGATGACAAAGACACTTTATTCTTCGAGGACCGGATTGTGGTTCCTAAAGGTCATCTAAGGAAGGTCATAATGAACAAAGCGCACAATTCTGTTCTGTCCATTCATCTAGGAAGTTCAAAGATGTACCATGACCTCAAGAAATCGTATTGGTGGACTCGAATGAAGCGAGAGATTGCTTAGTTCATGAATGAATGTGATGTCTACCGAAGGGTGAAAGCAGAACACCAACGATCAGTTGTCTCCTCCAACCTCTTGTTATTCCAGAATGGAAGTTTGACCATATTGAAATGGACTTCATTACTAGATTTCCCAAGTCCAAGCATGGGAATGATGTTATTTTTGTTGTCATTGACAAGCTTACAAAAGTGGCACATTTCCTTCCAATCAAAGAATCTATCACGGCAGCTCAGTTGGCAGAGCTATACACCTCCACAATTGTCTCACTGCACGGTATTCCGCAATTGATATATTCAGATCGTGGAAGCATTTTCACTTATAAGTTCTGGGACTCCTTCTAGAAGGCCATGGGCACCAACATTCGCTTTAGCATAGCTTTCCATCCTCAAACAAGTGGCCAAGTCGAGCGAGTCAATCAAATCCTCGAAGACATGCAAAGGTATTGTGTCATCTCTTTCGGTATGAAGTGGGAAAATTGTCTTCCATATGTCGAGTTCTCCTACAACAACAGCTTCCAAGCAAGTTCGGGCAAGGCCCCATTTGAAATTCTCTATGGCAGAAAGTGTCGTACTCCTCTCAATTGGTCCGAGACTGGTGAACGCCAACTTCTTGGCAACGACTTGATCACAGAAGCTAAAGAAATGTGTAAAGTCATCCGTGAAAATCTCAAAGCCATGCAATCGCGTCGGAAGAGTTACTATGATAGCAAGCACCGTGACTTGGCTTTCGAGATCAGAGACCATGTCTACCTCCACGTCTCTCCAATGAAAGGCACTCGACGCTTCGGTATCAAAGGGAAGCTTGCCCCGAGATACGTGGGTCCTTTCAAGATCATTGGCAAAAGAGACGATCTCTCCTATCAACTCGAGCTTCCGTCCAACTTCGCAAATGGGAATAATGTGTTTCATGTGTCACAGCTTCGTAAGTGCTTCAAGACCCCCGAGCGCACTATCAACTTTGAAGAGATTGACCTCCAAGAAGATTTGTCTTATCATGAGCATCCCATTGCTATTCTTGATGAAACCGAGCGCAAGACTCGCAATAAGTCAATCAAATTCCTAAAAGTGAAGTGGTCGCACCATTCCGACCGAGAAGCCACCTGGGAGCGCGAGGATCAAATCCGTTCCCAATATCCGGAGTTCTTTCAGTCCTAGATCTCGGGACGATATCCTCTTGTAGTGGTGGAGTGTTGTAACACCCAGGATGTAACTTTCCATAATTGTAACTCCAACTCTTGCCATTTTCGCCTATGTGATATGACATTTCCTTCGTGGTTGGGTTTTTGTCTTTCGTTTTGCACTTTGTTCATGTCATGCATTTCATCTCATGCCATCATGTGCATCTCATTTGCATTCGTGTTCGTCTCATGCATCCGGTCTTTTTCCCCGTTGTCCGTTTCGCGATCCGACACTCCGACATGCACCCATTGCACCCCTCAAATCTCGTTTCATGAGCGGGAGAAAAACATTCTCGGAATGGGTCGAGATTTGTCGAGTGGCCTTGGTACATCACCGGTAGGCCTCCTGTCAAATTTCGTTCCATTTGGAGGTCGTTTGATGCCCCAACGGTGAACCGTGTAACCGCAAAAGCCCCTCTCTTGTTGCAGCCCAACACCCCTCTAAAACAGCCCACTAGCCCATCTAAACCCCCTCCATGCTCTTCGTCGTTGGATCACGATCGTGTGGGCAAAACCCGCACCTCATTTGGACACTCCGAGCTCCCCCTACCTATAAATATGTGTCTCCCCCGTTTAGCAGTCCAAACCCTAACCTTCGTCCCTCCGCGCCGCCGGACACATCTCCCCCACCGACGGACATGTCCGACGACCTCCTCCACTACTACATGTCAGCCGCGGTTGGCCGAGCCACCCCGCACCCACTTCGCTGCGCCGGCCCGCTGGGGCCCAGGCGGGGCCCTCCAGGCCCGAAGCGACGCCTGCGTCGCCCGGTCGTCCCCGCCGCCTCCCACCACCAAGCGCTGCCGCCAACGCTCGCCACCGACGCCCTTCACGCCGCCGTCCACCACGCCTACCGCCGATCGTCGCCGCCCGACGCTCCGCTGCCGCGCACCTCGCCACCTCTGCCGCTCCTTGTCATCGGCTCGAGATCCGGCCCCGGATCCGGCAAACCCCCCCCCCCAAGTCCGGACATCTCCTTTCTCTCCGGTGAGGCTCCGAGGACTACTCCGATCCGACCTCGGTTCGCATGCCCGAGCAAACCCTAGATCCGGAGGTTGACCCCGTTTCTTTCTCCAAGTCCCTAACATTTTGGTACCCTATTCATCATGCCATATCTCCATGCTCATAGCTCCGTTTTGCGCATATGATATATCCAAATGTTCATCTCCTGATGCTCTTCATGTTAGTGTCACTTGCATGCATTTTACTATCCATATTGATGCCTAAATCCTCGTTGCAAAAGTGCTCTGTGATGTTGTCTGCTGGAATTTAATAGAACTTGATGATTTGTCATTTTCGTTGCATTGTGTATGTGCATCCTATGAGCATGATGTCTACATGTGTTATGAGCTCCATCATTCCATATTTACGGAGGTGAAAGCCTTGTATTTTTAGAAGTTATGTGGTGACTAGCACAAGCATGCAAAGTAGGCTATGTGATGTTGCTGATTTCAGACACGGAATATTTTGCTAAGTCTTTTCCTGTTACATTTTGATGCCATGTAAACTTGTTGCTACCATGAGATCCATGCACATTTTGAGATAGTTCAGTAAGAGTGTTTTGAAGATGTGGTATTGATATATCCATTTATTCCTCTGGTTGCAATTATGGAGTAATCTTGCTTGTCATTACCATGCTCTATTTTTTCTCAATATTGTTTCTGGCAGATTGTTAACATGAGTTTCAGTTTTGCCATGTGTTTTGCTAGTGTTACATGTACCCTATGAACTTGCTCTTGCCATGCTTAACTTTTTGAACATGTCTACTTAATTTTGGTTACCTTTTTATGCCATGAAATGCTTTATGGTGAGTGGCATGAGCTTACAAAGTTGCTATCATGAATCTGTTTCTGCCATGCTCTGTTTTTCTTTTAAGTCTAAAACTGTTCATATAACTTGCCATGTTTGCATGGGTGCCACATCATTTTCCATGCATCTTTGGGTAAAGTTCAGTAAGGTAGTTTTGTTCTATGCCTTTAGTACTCGCATGCCATACCTTCGTTTGCCATGATATGTTCATGTAGCATGTTGTTTGCTAGCTCTAAACATTGCTATATGATGTTGTTTATGACATGTTTAGTATTTTCTCAAAGTCTGTGAAGTTGATATCATTTGCATCTTTGCCATGCCATTTTGAGCTTGTTCTAGTGAGAACTAGCAGGAGCTCAGTGTTCGTGATTTGTAGAGCTTCACCTGTACTTTATGGTCATGTGCTTTGTTGCTATGTTGGAGTGTTGTAGCATAGTTTCTTGTTGCATTCTAAGTGCTATGATGTTGTTAATCGCAGATTTGCATCATTCTTGTTTTGCTTGTCATTTGCAAACCGTGCATCCATTTCCGGTGATCCTTATATCGATTTCGACCGAAATCACCCCATCCTTCCAGCGGCATACTTGTTTTGACAAGTTGATGCCTTGATCATCTTTTGCCTTCCAGTGTACCCATATGCATTGCACATCATATCTTACATTCCATGCCATGTATTGCATCATATTGCTTGTGCATTGCACCGTGATTTATTGTTTGTTCCGTTGCATGTGTTCTTGCTTTGGGTAGAGCCGGGAGACGAGTTCGTGAATGAGGAACCTGTTGAGTACTCTAACGAGGAGCAAGCTTTCGACAACTCTGAGAACTTTGCAGGCAAGATGATCATTACCCTCGATATCACTTCTATCTTTACTTGCTAGTTGTTCGTCCTATCGATATGACGCGCTACCTACCACTTGTTATATCATGCCTCCCATATTGCCATGTCAAGCCTCTAACCCACCTTCCTAGCAAACCGTTGTTTGGCTAAGTTACCAATTTTGCTCAGCCCCCTCTTATAGAGTTGCTAGTTGCAGGTGCCTTGCAGGCCGTTCCATGTTGGAATATGGATATGTTGGGATATCACATTATCTCTTATTTAATTAATGCATCTATATACTTGGCAAAGGGTGAAAGGCTTGTCCTTTTTCTCGATGTTTTATTCCACTCTTGCCGCCTTAGTTTCCGTCATACCGGTGTTATGTTCCTTGATTTTGCGTTCCTTATGCGGTTGGGGTTATGGGACCCCCTTGATAGTTCGCTTTGAATAAAACTCCTCCAGCAAGGCCCAACCTTGGTTTTACATTTGCCTAACAACCTAAGCCTTTTTCCCTTGGGAGTTGCAAACCCGAGGGTCATCTTTATTTTAACCCCCCCCCTCCCCCGGGCCAGTGCTCCTCCGAGATGTTGGTCTGAACTGGGCGATGTCCGGCGCCCCCCTGGGCAACCAGGGTCTCAGCTAACCCGACGTCTGGCCCATCCGGTGTGCCCTGAGAACGAGATACGTGCGACTCCTATCGGGATTTATCGGCACATCGGGCGGTCTTGTTTTACCATTCTCGAAATGTCTTGTAACCGGGATTCCGAGACTGGTCGGGTCTTTCCGGGAGAAGGAATATCCTTCGTTGATCGTGATAGCTTGTGATGGGCTAAGTTGGTACGCCCCTGCAGGGTATAAACTTTCGAGAGCTGTGCCCGCTGTTATGTGGTAGATGGGAATTTGTTAATATCCAGTTGTAGAGAACTTGCCACTTCACTTAATTAAAATGAATCAACCGTGTGTGTAACCGTGATGGTCTCTTTTTGGCGGAGTCCGGGAAGTGAACACGGTTTGGGTTATGTTTGAACATAAGTAGTTTCAGGATCACTTCTTGATCACTTCTAGCTTAATGACCGTTGCGTAGCTTCTCATCTTACTCTTATTTGCGTATGTTAGCCACCATATTTGCTTAGCGCTTGCTGCAAATCCACCTCATAACCTTGTCCTACCCATAAGCTTAAATAGTCTTGATCTCGCGGGTGTGAGATTGTTGAGTCCTCGTGACTCATGGATACTTCCAAAACAGTTGCAGGTGCCGATGATACCAGTATAGGTGATGCCGCCGAACTCAAGTGGGAGTTCGACGAGGACCTTGGTTGTTACTACATGACGTTTCCTGATGATCAGCAGTAGAGCCCAGTTGGGACGATCGGGGATCTAGAAGTTGGGTTTATCTTCTTTTTCATTTGGTTGTCCGTAGTCGGACTATGAGTGTATCCTGATGATGTATGACTTATTTGAGTATTGTGTGATGTGGCGAGTGTAAGCCAACTCTATTTATCCCTTTCTCTTACATTACATGGGATGTTGTGAAGATCACCCTTCTTGCGACAAAACCACTATGCGGTTATGCCTCTAAGTCGTGCCTCGACACGTGGGAGCTATAGCCGCATTGTGGGCGTTACAATATGGTGTAAACTCATGGCAAGAAACTAGGTTTGAGGGTTTTTGGATGCACAACTAGTATCTCTACTTAGTACGAATTTTTGGCTAGCAAAAGATCCTAAGCAAACACCACATGTTGGAGGATCCATAACAATATAACTTCTATGCAAATATACACAACCATAACTCATTACGTTGTCTTCCTTGTCCAACTTCAACTAATTTTCTCGAGTTTGAAGATAATTAATGGGTATTCACAATCATAGAAGATGGCCAAGATAATATATTTGCATGTGAAAGTTCTCTTCCTTATACTAATCATTCCTGAATTGCTTGTATGACCAATATTGTGATTGTCAAGCTTCAAAAGATTTCACTTTCTAAACCCGATGTGAAGCTACCACTAGGCATGATATGAACATATAATTTCAACTTCATGATATTCAATTCATTCAACAATTTACTCGTAGGATATGAGTGAAGCACAAGAGTAAATGACAAACTACTCCAAAAAGATATAAGTGAAGATCAAGGGAGTAGTTAAGTAATGGGTAGCCAACTGTGGATTCTCTCTTATTTAAAAACTTCCAAATCTAAGTATTTTATTAAAACAGCAAGCAAGACAAAATAAAATTACATTCCGAGAATAGCACACATCATGTGAAGAAGCAAAAACTTAGGCTCAACCGATACTAGCCGATCATTGTTGAAGAAGAAAGGTGGGATGCCTACTAAGCATCCCCAAGCTTAGATGCTTGAGACTTCTTTAAATATTATCTTGGGATGCCTTGTGCATCCCCAAGCTTGAGCTTTTGTGCCTCCTTAATTCCTTTTATATCACGGTTTCCCTAAATCTTAAAAACTTCATCCACACAAAACTCAACAAGAACTCGTGAGATAAGTTAATATAAATCAATGCATTAACCTTATCATTCTCTACTGTAGCAAATCACTAAAATTATTATTTAACATTGCATACTAAATGCCTTTGTATATTTACTACTTCTATCCTCAAATAGAATCGTTAAACACGCGAACATATGCAAATAATGCAAACATAACAGCAATCTGCCATAACAGGACAATCTGTAATGGATGAAGAAGTATCGATACTTATTTAACTTATAAAATTCTGAAAATTTAACACACTGCAGAAAATTTATCAGAGCTTGTTGTGCAAAAAAATTCAAAATTTTATCACATTCTGACTTTTCTCGGGAATTTTTGCAACAGCGACAAACTTTCTGTTCTGAAACAGCAACTCATATACTTGCAAAATAAGCATGGTAAAGGCTATCCTTGCCACTTTTATTGAAATAAAAGATACAAAACATTATTATAAATAACAGCAAGCAAATCCTAGAAAAATAAAATGGCGTTCCAAGCAAAACACATATCATGTGACGAATCAAAATATAGCTCCAAGTGAGGTTACCGATAATGTTGGGGACAAAAGAGGGGATGCCTTCCGGGGCACCCCAAGCTTAGTTGCTTGGGTCTTCCTTGAATATTACCTTGGGGTGCCTTGGGAATTCCCAAGCTTAGGATCTTGTCACTCCTTATTCTCCTCATATCGACATCTCACCCAAAACTTGAAAACTTCAATCACACAAAACTTAACGGAACTTCGTGAGATAGGTTAGTATGATAAAGGCAAATCATTAACTTTGGTACTGTCAAAGACAAGATTAAAAATTGTTATCACACAATTCCTACTGTACCTTATCATTTCCACAATTTATATTGAGCAATATAAGCCATAGAAACTAGGAAACAAGCAAACTATGTATTGAAAACAGAATCTGTCAAGAACAGAATAGTCTATAGTAATTTGTACTCCAACCATACTTCTGCTACTCCAAAAATTCTGAAAAATTAGTACAACGTATGTAATTTGTACATAAATCATCTGTAAAACATTCAGATCAACATCATGTTCCAGTGAATTTTTAAAATCCCTAGATTGAGTGCAAAAGTTTTTGTTTTTGCATAGAATCAAGTCAAGTATCATCCACGCTATCTCAAAGGGTTCACTTGGCACTTCATTGCAACAAAGGCTATAAAACATGATTACTACAGTATCCTAATCATGTGAACACACAAAAATAGTAGGTTTAAATGTTGGGTTGTCTCCCAAACAACGCTTTTCTTTAATGCCTTTTTAGCTAGGCATGATGATTTCAATGATACTCACATAAAAGATAAGAGTTGAAACATAAAGAGAGCATCATGAATCACATGGCAAGGACACTTAAGCCTAACCCACTTCCTATTCATAGGGATTTTGTGAGAAAACAATTTATGGGAACAATAATCAACTAGCATAGGAAGGAAAAACAAGTGCAACTTCAAAACTTTCAACACATAGAGAGGGAACTTGATATTATTGAGATATGTAAAAGCATATGTTCCTCTCTTATAATAATTTTCAATAGCATCATGAATGAATTCAACAATATAACTATCATATAAAGCATTGTTTTCATGATCCACAAGCATAGAAATTGTATTACTCTCCACATAAGCAAATTTCTTCTCAACAATAGTGGTGGGAGCAAACTCAACAAAATAACTACCATGTGATTGAAAATTAAAATCATGATGACAAGTTGCATGGTTATCATTATTCAGTATAGCATACAGGTCATAACCATAATCATCATAAATAGGAGGCATGCTATCATCATAATAATTTTCCTCATCAAAACTTGGGGGACAAAAAATATCAACTTTATCAAACATAGCATCCCCAAGCTTGTAGCTTTGCATATCATTAGCATAATGGATATTCAAAGAATTCATACTAGAAACATTACAACCAAGCTAATCACTTATAGATTTTATGTCAAACATTTTATCGAATTATTCTTCTATCAATTGAGCACAGTTTTCCGATCCATCATTTTCAAGAAAGACATTGTAAAGATGAACAATATGAGACCACGTCAATTCCATTTTTTGTAGTTTTCTTTTATAAAACAAACTAGTGATAAAACAAGAAACTAAAATATTCAATTGCAAGATCTAAAGATATAACTTTAAGCACTCACCTCCCCAGCAACGGCGCCAGAAAAGAACTTGATGTCTACTACACAACTTGTTCTTGTAGACTCGTGTTGGGCCTCCAAGCGCAGAGTTTTGTAGGATAGTAGCAAATTTCCCTCGAGGGGATGACCTAAGATTTATCAATCCTTGGGAAGCATAGGATGAAGATGGTCTCTCTTGAACAACCCTGCAACCAAATAATAAAGAGTCTCTTGTGTCCCCAACACACCAAATACAATGGTAATTTTTATAGGTGCACTAGTTCGGTGAAGAGATGGTGATACAAGTGTAGTAATGATAGTAGATATTGATTTTAAAAAACAGCAAGGTATAGCAAGTGATAAAACAAATCACAAGCGGTATTGCAATGCTTGAAAATGAGGCCTAGGGTCCGTACATTCGCTAGTGCAATCTCTCAACAATGCAAATCTAACTAGATCCTATAACCATCCCTCAACGTGTGATGAAGAATCACTCCAAAGTTCTTATCTAACAAAGAACATAAGAATAAATTGTTTGTAGGGTAGAAACCACCTCAAAGCTATTCTTTCCGGTCAACCTATCCTAGAGTTCGTACTAAAATAATACCAAGCTATTCTTTCCGATCGATCTAACCAAGAGTTTGTACTAAAATAACACCATATGATACACATCAACCAACTATAATGTCACCTAGATACTCCAATGTCAGTGCCAGTATCCGTGAGTTGATTATATGATATGCATCAAACAATTTCAGATTCATAATACTCAATCCAACACAAAGAACCTCAAAGAGTGCCCCAAGATTTCTACTGGGGAAACAAAAGACTAGAATGTGCATCAACCCCTATGCATAGATTACCCCAATGTCACCTCGGGAATCCGCGAGTTGAGTGCCAAAACATATCTCAAGTGAATCAATATAATACCCCATTGTCACCATGGGTATTCATATGCAAGACATATGTCAAGTGCTCTCAAATCCATAAAAGTATTCAATCTAATAAAAAGAAATCTCAAAAGGAAAACTCAATTCATCACAACAAGATAGAGAGGGAGAAAAACCATATGATCCAACTATACTAACGAAGCCCGCGATACATCAAGATCGTGCCATCTCAAGAATACAAGAGAGAGAGAGAGATTAAACACATAGCTACTGGTACAAACCCTCAGCCCCGAGGGTGGACTACTCCCTCCTCGTCATGGTGGCCGCCGAGATGATGAAGATGGCCACCGGTGATGATTTTCCCCTCTGACGGAGTGCCGAGATAGGGTCTAGATTGGTTTCTCATGGCTATAGAGGCTTGCGATGGAGGAACTTCTGATCTAGGGTTCTCTCCGAGGGTTTTGGAACATTTGGCAATTTATAGGGTGAAGAGGCGGTGCGGGAGGCCACCGAGGTGGGCACAACCCACGTGGGCGAGCCTGGGGCCCCAGGCGAGCCCCGGTGGGTTTTGTCCCCCCTCGAGGCCCCCTCTGGCACTTCTTTGGCCCACTAGATGTCTTCTGGTCCAAAAAAATCTCCAAAAAGTTTCATTGCGTTTGGACTCCATTTGGTATTGATTTTCTGCGATGTAAAAAACAAGCAAAAAAAACAACTGGCACTGGGCACTATGTCAATAGGTTAGTCCCAAAAAATGATATAAAGTTGCTATAAAATGATTGTAAAACATCCAAGAATGACAATATAACAGCATGAATACTTAATAAATTATAGATACGTCGGGGACGTATCAGCGGCGGCGGCGACCTACCAATTGTTTCGAGCGAGGGAGGGGTGGTGTGTGTCTGTGTGAGCAGAGGTTTTGGGGAGTGTGTGGTGTGTGTGGTGGTGGGCAAGGTGGTGTTTGAGGAAATACCGCAGCAACTGAAAAGTTTACTAGGTGGGGGTAAAATGTCGGGCTACTGAAAATTTTGATTAAGGGCGAGCAGATATTTTTGAGATTGCGAGGGATGCAGAGGCGGGAGTAAAATGTCGGGGCTACTGAAAATTTGAATCAAGGGATTGAAGCAGAGTAGGAGTAACAGACATCGCACACGGTCCGGACATACTAATCGTGTGCTATCAAACATTAAAACCTTCCAGGCGGTAGATATTTTCGAGATTATGAGGCAGTAGATATTTTCGAGACCGGGAGGCAAGCCTCGTGGAGCCCAATCTACTGTGCTAACGTGAGTGACTGCAGGGGCACGGGCGTGGCACACAAGTAGTCTGACCGAACTATGTCCGTTGCGTACCCAATCACAGACGGTTTCTACATCCAACTTGTATGATGTTTATAAATTTTGTAAAAAGAATAACACGGGAGAGGGTCAGAACACGAACACACTTGCATGTCACTTGTACAACGAGGTCCTAAACAAACGGTTTTTAACCCCTTTCCGCGACGGCATTTGGAACCATCACCAAGTGAGTGTGGGCGATAGGGGGGTCCTTCCCACACGACCCAGAAACCGTCGGGGATATGCCCTCCTGGCACACACGTTCGGCAAAATGAGGTCGTGTGCGACCGGCGAGCGCTCAAATACAGAAATACGTACAGTAGAGCTAAAAATACAATTATATGGCGAAATTGTTTTTGGTCGCAAGTACATCCCACACAGTCAGTCCCCACTGAACGTTTCCGTTCGTATGTACATCACACACAGTCGTTCCAAGGAAAACTTTTTTGTTCACAGGTACATCACACACAATTTTTCTCGTTAAATCACTTACGTTATTGAATATATCACACACGGTCCGTGGAAGAAACTGTGTAGCAAAGGCTGTCCATCACACACAGTTTTTATGTGGTAAACGTTTGCACAAGGTGGCCTAACGCAAACAGTTTTGAAGAGAAAGTCGTGTGTGATTGTTCATTGATCCAACACTGTTTATTCCTATAAACTGTGTGCGTTGCCTGAGGTCATCGCCCACGGTATTTTTTCAACGACCATTTGCAATAGCAAAACCCAATTAACAGGATAATTCACCATTAGTAGGCTAATTATCCGATTATTCATAATCCATTTATTAATCTAATTGACATTTCATATTAAGCACACAATATATTTCATTTTCATAATTGAAATACATCAGAGTACAACATCATATAGCTTCAGCACTCAGCTACCCCACTACGCAACTACACCAGGACCAAGTTTCACATGCAACATCTATAACCTTTCGAAATTAGCATCATAGACGGTACATAGACGGATGTATCTTATGTGGAAAACTGCTGAAGCAGAAGGCGAATATTGAGCCTTCATTGATGTTGAAGTTCTTTGTAACTTTAGGCCAGTGCCTGTGGATGATTGACTGTCCATCCTTCGTCCTCTTCAGGAACACTTCAATATTGAACCGTGGGTGTGTATGAATACCTTCCTCGCCTCCTGACCATACAGGTGGTTTGAGAGGTAATCATCAGTGAACTGCTTTGGAAAGGCCTGAAAACAAGGATGTGCATAAATATCTTCTCTATATTGGAAATGGGGCAAAGGAATAAAAAAGGCAAGGTATAATAGTTAGTACCATCCTATTCTTCTTAATTGTGCAGACAAAGATCTTGTTGTTTTTTGTCGCTAATTTCTTTATCCTAACAATCTTTCTGAGTTTCTTGACTTGACTGATACTCATGGACAACTCATTTCCCCATATGCAAAAAGGGTCGAACAGTGTGTCAAAGCCTCTGATAGTAGGACCTACATGTGCAAGACCAAATTGTTAAAAACCTAAATATTAGAATGGTTCCTGCAATTGCATAATAATGTACTATTAGACAACAGACCATGCATGTGCTAACCTCGATTGTAAACCTTAGTGCTTCCCATTGTTTCCTTGCAACACATATAAGGTAGTTAGTCACCAGGTTAAGTAAGGGTTCGCATGCTATCAGTAAAATATGTTGATGAAAAATAAGCACATTGCAAATTCATCAGATTAATTCAAGCCACACGAAAAACCCATTTATACAAACTAAGCATGATTAAGAACTAGGAAATATAGCACTTGTATGTGTTTCTCATGTATTAAGTGCAACCAAATTTGATTTATTCCTCACATGCACAACAATACAAAATTCTACTCACGACAATTGGACATCGCATTGCAGAATTGAACCAAGCAATTAACTAAAGATCACAACAAATGAACCAAATATTAACTGAGCACCACATTGCACAATATAACATACTCCTAATAGAAGATCGGACATACTCCTAATAGAAGATCAGACAGTGAAGGAAAGGCAGGAGCAGCACATGCAATGGGTAAACTGAGCATGCTTAACCGGTGTAGCTAGCAAATGGCAAGGTGCTCCTTCAAGATCTGGGGGTCAGCACGAATGGCAGCCATCGCGACCTCATCCGCATGTGCGACCATGATCTGCTTCTCCGCTGCCAAATGCTCCTTGAGGTCATGGCTATACTGCGTGCACCATGGCTTAGGTCGGTGCTTATTTGGTGGAGGGGTCGATGATTTGGGTGGAAGGTGCCGCGCTCGCGCCGGCGGTCGGGGCATGTGGGATGTGGAAGGAGGAGGAGGATGGGGGTCGGGTGTGGATTACCTGCCTAGATAGGCGAGGCCGAGGAGCGTGAAGGAGGGTCGTCGGCGAGGAGGCGGCAGCGCTGCAAGCAAGGAGTGAAGGTTTCAACTTGGAAAGGAAAGTGTGAAGAGGGGAAATGTGGCTTTTGGTAAGGGAAGGGGCGGGGAGGTAGATATTTCCGCAGAAGCCGAAAAATTGGAATCGCTTCAGCGAGAAAACTGGCGCGCAAAGTGTCATCAGACACGGTCCCTTATTCAGAACTGTGTATGATCCGTGAACATCACAAACAATTCAGATAGCTTAACCCGTGTGTGTTGAGTGTAAATGTCAAAAAATTTGGTTCTAATTTCCCTCGTTATAGTGGTCATCCATGTCATTGCATAATTTGGGTACACAAAGGAGACTAACTTCTTAATCGAGCAAGTTCAGCAATTAAACAGAGCTAGCTGACCTAAACATTACTCTAACAAATTAAAGACCGGCGCTCTTAATGAAACAAAACAAAGAGTACTACTACGGCTGGTGCTCGTCGATCTCCACCGCCGCCTCCATGTCCAGCTCGCGCCCGACGGTCTCTTGGGGAAGGGGCTCCATGGCATCAATTGCACGATACTCGACAAGCATCTCGCCATCCGCGTACGCCATATCTTTGGAATAGGCCGCCACGATCTGGGCGTGGGAGACCGTGATCTGGGCTCTGGCAGGCTCCGTCGTGGCAAGGTATGCCGTGCGGGAACGGACGCCTGCTCGAACTCTCTCGGCGATTGCCAGCTCTTCGGCTGTGGGTTGCCGACCATTGTCGGAGAAGCTTCGTTCGATTTGTGCGGTGACCGCCATGAGCTGGGCGTGGACGGCCTCGACATGGTAGTGGGCGGCCTTCGTCAGGGCTAAGGGCACCGTTGCGGAACGGACAACTGTTGTGCAGCTCTCGCAGTTGCTATCCCTAAGGCAGATGGTGTTGCTGCCGCCTGAGAAGCAACTGCGGCCATTTGGGCTGCCTTGGCTGCCCGGACGCAGACTGCAGTCGCCCTCACAAAGCTTGTTAGCACGCGCCTGGCGGATGCGGACGTGCTCTCACCGGAGTGGGCCACCGAAGTTGCCCTAACGACGTGGGTCCACGTCCCCATATTTCACCGGCGACGAATGAACGGTGAAATGATATTTGGGGAGTGAGCTAGTGTACTTGACACGCCGGCTGTGGACTGTAGCCGATGCACCTTGTCTCGTAAGCCATAGGCATACTATACACTGATGGTGCTCCAAGATATTTTGTGCTGCATCTCACACGGTTGGTGATAATAAACTGTGTGCGATCTACTTGATTTATCGTCTTGATTTGAATTACGTAATGGGGTCACAGCTACAAAGGATGGTGCTTGAACTGTTAGAACTTTTATCTGAAGTGAACATGCAACTATACGTGTGTCCTAAAAAAATTGGAATTATTCAGGGTTCATTTGGACGTTTTTATATATTAACTTGGTTTTGTAGGCATTTCAGGTGCATAATTCTAATTTCAACTACATGCACATGCTCCAGTGCATATAAACGGGTTATAAAATCAAATATGTGTCCTTGGTTGGATGCTTGGGTCACATGCAAGAAATGGGAATGAATGTCACACAACCCGCCACAGTCACTCGGCCGCAAACATTGAGATACCTGGTTTTTAAATTCTAGTAAATCCAAAACTCGTTTGAAATTCATGAAACTTGGCATGCTATCATGGAGCGGCATCAACATGCCATGGTAAAAAAGTTGTCCATTTGGGGCAGGTTTGGGTATAAGCTTCTGACAAACCAGAGCTTCTCACAACAAGTGTGATGGTTTCGGTAGGGAATGTGCCACCTTTGGGGACGAAACGATATCCATTGCCTCTTATTGCTTTCAAAAAATTTAGAGTGTCAACATGGAACAACAGGAGTGTTGTGTTCAATTTTGGAATTTTTTGGGGTTCGTTTGGACATTTTTATACATTAACTGGGGTTTCCAGGCATTTTATGCGCATAATTCAAATTTTAACTACATGCACATGCTCCAGTGCATATAAATTGGTTGAAAAATCAAATATGTGTCATTGGTTGCATGCTTAGGTCCCATGCAAGAAATGAGAATGAATGTCACACACCCTGCCACCGTTACTCGGCCGCAAACATTGAGATACCTGGTTTTTAAATTCTAGTAAATCCGAAACTTGTCTAAAATTCATGAAACTTGGCATGCTATCACGGAGCGGCATCAACATGTCATGGTAAAAAATTTGTCCCATTTGGGGCAGGTTTGGGTATAAGCTTCTCACAAACCAGAGCTTCTCACAACAAGCATGATGGTTTCGATAGGGAACGTGCCGCCTTTGGGGACGAAACGATATCCGTTGCCTCTAATTGCTTTCAAAAATTTTTGAGTGTCAACATGGAACAACAAGAATGTTGTGTTCAATTTTGAAATTTTTCGGGGTTCGTTTGGACATTTTTATACATTAACTGGGTTTTCCAAGCATTTTATGTACATAATTCAAATTTGAACTACATGCACATTCTCCAGTGTATATAAATTGGTTGAAAAATCAAATTTGTGTCCTTGGGTGCATGCTTAGGTCCCATGCAAGAAATGGGAATGAATTTCAAACACCAGGGCACCGTTGATTGCGGGCAAAACATTGAGATGCACGGTTTTTAAATTCTAGTAAATCAAAAACTCGTCTGAAATTCATGAAACTTGGCATGCTATCATGGAGCGGCATCAACATGCCATGGTTAAAATTTTGTCCCATTTGGGACAGGTTTGGGAATATGCTTCTCACAAACCGGAGCTTCTCACAACAAGCATTATGGTTTTCGGTAGGGAACGTCCCACCTTTGGGGACGAAACGATATCCATTGCCTCTTATTTCTTTCAATTTTTTTTCTCGTGTCAAAATAGAACAACAGGAGTGTTGAGTGATTTTTTGTGATTTTTCAGGGTTCGTTTGTACATTTTTATGCATTAACTGAGTTTTCAATGCATTTATGTGCATAATTCAAATTTGAACTACATGCACATGCTCCAGTGCATATAAATTGGTTGAAAAATCAAATATGTGTCCCTGGGTGCATGCTTCGGTCCCATGCAAGAAATGGGAATGAATTTCAAACACCAGGGCACCGTTGATTGTCGGCAAAACATTGAGATGTCTAGTTTTTAAATTCTAGTAAATCCAAAACTCGTCTGAAATTCATGAAACTTGGCATGCTGTCATGGAGCGGCATCAACATATCGTGGTAAAAAATTTGTCCCATTTGGGGCAGGTTTGGGTATATGCTTCTCACAAACCGGAGCTTCTCACACCAAGCATGATGGTTTTCAGTAGGGAACGTCCCACCTTTGGGGACGAAACGATATCCATTGCCTCATATTGCTTTCAAATTGTTTCTCATGTCAACATAGAACAAAAGGAGTGTTGTGTGAATTTTTGTGATTTTTCGGGGTTCGTTTGGACATTTTTATGCATTAAGTGAGTTTTCAATGCATTTATGTGCATAATTCAAATTTGAACTACATGCACATGCTCCAGTGCATATAAATTGGTTGAAAAATCAAATATCTGTCCTTGGGTGCATGCTTAGGTCCCATGCAAGAAATGGGAATGAATTTCAAACACCAGGGCACCGTTGATTGCCGGCAAAACATTGAGATGCCTGGTTTTTCAATTCTAGTAAATCCAAAAGTCGTCTGAAATTCATGAAACTTGGCATGCTATCATGGAATGGGACCCGACATGCTGTGGTATTTTTCATGTCCATTTTGACAGAAGGCGCACTCGAATAATGACATCCAACAAAGGCATTTTGAAAAAATAGCTACCACTTTAATATCTCAAACATTTGTATAATTCAAACCGTGTGTGCTATGTTAACCATTCACGTGACGCCACATGTCTTGGTTTTAATGGTTGTAGGAGGTTCCGTGCGGACAGCTACTCGACCTTGGCTGAACGGGAGGTGTGCGAGCGCCATCCGGTGCATAGGCTGACCGAGAGGCATGCAAGCTATCGTCGAGTGTGCAGTCTCACCAGGAAGCATGCGAGCTATACGCTGTGCATGCTCATTGGGAAGCGAGCCCTTTGACTTCCATGGTCGCCCGCCTTGCTCGCATCCTCTCCATTAATGGTGCCCAAGACGCAGTTTAATTTGCTTTTTAAATATAAAACACTCATCCCAAATGTTTTAGTTAGAACACCCGTATGCAAACCGATAGCTTCCCTAGGAAGCCAAGAGAAAATGTGCCGAGCAGGATTTCTGCAGCTCTTGATCGCAAACGTTTTAGATAGAACAATCGTATGCAAAGTGAGAGCAGTGCAGGATTTGTGCATCCCTTCAACACAAACGTTTGTTTTGGATGACCCGTGTGCAACCACGTACAAACAATTTAGTAAGATTTGCATATGTCATATTGGGTATGTTGCCATTTGTCAAACTAGAAAGATTTACATTTGTTGATCTAGCAACGTTGCCATTTGTCAATCCTTGTAACACTGCGATTTGTCAAAATATGCAGCTAGAAATCATTAGCTCTATCTAATTTTTGCAACTAAAATTCAGTAATTAAGCATAGATTTCATTCATAGATTAAGCATACGTTCTTAATTTATACAAACAGTTCAACTCGACGGCTGAACCGACCAAACTTCTCCCCAATTGTTGCCAACCACGTACTGAAATAGCTAGTTCAACTATATATATGTGTGTGTGTGTGTATGTATATATACTAGCTAATTTTAAGTATGTTGTATAGTTCGACCACACATCTATAGTTAGATGAACTGAACAAAATAGCCCCTAAATACTACTAATACCATGGAGGGGCTTTGTGCTACTTCCGGCAGCCTCTCCTCTGCCGAGCGCGCTCACCCGCTCAGTAAGAAGAGGTAGAGGAGGAGGAGGAGCCTACCGACAAGCTGGACAAATGCAATACGGCGCCTGCCGCTGCTGCACGTTCAGCGACGCAGGACTCGCCGGTCATGAGGGTTTTTATAGCAGGCCAGTAAGCATTGGGATTTTGGGGGATTTCACCAAGTCGGGTGGGTAGCTTGCGCGGGAATCTGCAAGGTTGCACAGGAACGGGCTCACCGACGATTCATTGGCTCCACCGTTTGGCCAAAAGAACGCCCCCGCGCGCTGTGCAAGCTTGCGCTGTAAGGCGGCTGCAGCAGCGGGGTGACAAGACGTGCCAGAGGAGGACGAGAGGACACGTACACATATAGTTAATAAAAAAACGTTTGCGATTTAATTACCTACTATACCCTCGTCCTGGTTTATAAGTAGGATTTAACTAATAAAATACGGATGCATGTCACCAAAGATTATATCGTTGGAGTCGTGTTTGAACATAGTTTCCAGCTATACAATTTTTGTAACATGCATTAACATTTTTTTGGTTAAATTTAAGGTTATATACCAGCAAGCGTTTGCCCGCAACACACACGGCTTATTCCATCACAAACAGCTCGGATGGATCAACTGTATGCCACGTATCGCACACGCAACTCTAATCTGATTCGTGCTTGATGTCTCCGACATCGCTCGCACAGTTCATCTTATTTTCCACATATCACTGTGCCGTCCTCTGCTCGCATCCCTCGGCAAGCTCTACTCACCATTAGGCGCTGCAGCGCGATGTGCTCGCCGTTAGGTGCCGCGGCGCGCTCTGTCGCGTCCATTGGTGCGCTCTGCTTGCGTCTGTCAGCACACTCTGCTTGTGGACAACTTTTCCTTGCGCGTTTAACTGCTATATGCATATATATATATATATGGTTGCTCGCCATTGAGGCGACAGCTGAGCGCTCTGCTCGTGTCCCTCTGCGCACACTCTGCCAGCGGTTGGGCGTGTGCATGATCACGTCGGGGGCCCCATATGCATGCGGTTGCACACCGCGCGTTGCCACGTGATGCAGTTACGTGCGGCACGATGGAGTTACGCACTGCAAATTAGAACTCCATCAGGGCCTGCCGATATTCCTGGCTGTCCGGCTTCCCCTTTAATTCTCGCGGCCATTATAACCTTAGTCTCTTCAACCTTTCGATCACGCCCCACAACACAACAAGCACACCCACGACGACACATAAAGAGGGGATGTCCAGTGGCGCTCCAATGGACTTCGGCAAGCATAGAGTGGATACCCACGCGAGGGAGACAGATCTCTCGGTGGTGTACACAATCGACCCGGCTGTGGTGGACGACTACATCAACAGCGTTGAGCAGTTGCTTGCTAGAGACAAGTACAAGGTGGTCGACATCGACCACCAGTACACCGCCGGTCGTTCCGGCATAGATCAGAAGGTTGTCGTCGCCCAGTTGTGCGTGTGCCATAATGTCCTCGTCTACCACTACTGCATGGCCACAGAGCCTTGCGACCGTTTCAGCAAGTTTGTCAACAACACCGACTACAAGTTCGCCACGGTGGAAACCAATGACGATGTAAATGTGCTCAGCGTTACGGGCTTGGCCTGCAAGAACCTTGTCGAAATCTGTGACCACTACAGGGTCTGGGGAAGCACGAAGGACTCCCTGATCAAACTCGCCTCGGCCATCATCGACCCCTACTACGAAAAGATGAAGCAGGATTACCAGAGAACAAGCCCATATCCTGGCACAGGGCCTGGATGAACCTCACCTCAGGTTCGTGGCAAAGAGCGTGTACACATGCTACGAGATGCACAGGTGGATCGTTGACATGAGGAAGTGCCTCGTTACCCAAATCGACGAGCCCGGATCGAGCCACAAGTAGAGCAAGCGTCACAAGAAGTAGATGATGATCAGATGATCGTTTATGCTAGTTAATCATGCATGTAATATATACTTTACTTTATTGGTGTGTGGAAATGTCATGTGTGTAGTAGCCACCTATGTAATTATGCATGTGATAGTTTACTTTGGTGTGTGCAAATGCCATGGTTGTAGTAGCCACCTATGTAAGTGGATGTTTAATTTGATTATGCAAGCATGTCCTTATAAGTGTGTGTGTGTCTATATATATATATACTAGTTGACCCATTGCGCCAAATGGCGCAGAGACCTGCTGAAGACATGTTGTCGATGAAAATAGTTTCATGCTGCAAGAACCTTCAAATAAAGCCATGTTCGTGATGAAAATATTTTCCTTTACTAAGGACAGGCCATGTATATACAGTCAGTTTAGTTCTGGTCTGCTAAATCCATATGCGCCTTGAAAAAAACATGGTTTAATTTGCAGAGCCTCACGTGTTTCAAGTAAGAATAAGAACTACGAATCTTTTTGTGCGATTCAAACACATTTCTAGAGAGAGAGAGAGAAGCATACCCCTCTCTCATTATGATTATTATTAAAATGTATTAAATTAGAAATAGACAATTTCATTTACTTGAAGCACTCGAAGAAAGAGAACTTAGAAATACTTTTACACAATGCTCATTTAACCTGTGAAGGACTACGCAATGCTCATTTAACCTGTGAAGGACAAAAATATTTCACCATCTCCGAATGATGAACTAAACTAAATAAGAAATATATACAGTAAATTCATTCAATAGAAAAGGGATACATGGTGTTATCTTAGTAAAAGAAATTACATCATTAGAAGAGAAAAGGGAAGAAAACCAAACATGAGATTGAGTTTTGAAAATATTTGACTGTGCTAGTAGAAGTAGGTTTTAGCAACATTAGGGTAGCATGCATATTCTGTTATCTTATTCAGGTAACATAGAGACAAATGGCGCAAGGTATATGACATACAACTTTACCGCGAAGATGCGATGTGATATCTTCCTTGTCCTAATGTTCAAACATATTTGGAGATCAAACCCATAATTGGTGTCACCTGTCTTAATTAAAACCCAAAACACCTACCTTGTGCAACATGGCCTTTTACAATGGGAACAATTATTAGCACAAACAGAGTTTGGATATTACATGTTACATAAGACTTTATCTTGAGAAACTGTCATGTTATAGGTGTATAAATTTTCTACTTTTAATCACAGCAGCAAACAAGAACCTTCTTAAATGGCAAACTCCCTTATGCATATCTGTTTCAAAATTCAACTTGTGAACACAAGCAAAACATTTTATCAATGCACACCAAAATATTGAACTCACATAATAGTCTAGTTGGGAATCCAAATGATTGACTTTGACACATCAGCATACACTCAAATCATAGAAAATTTGTTCTTTCCGGAAATGGAAACTAACATCAACAAGTTACATGCTCCATCCGCCCTTTGGACTGCTCTCTCCTCATGCCTCCCCTTCAATCACTCACCATATTAATAACACCTGAATACGAAAAACCACTTATGAATTATACAGGCATGCAAAATATTGTATATTGTGAAGCATAGCAATGCCACTAAGTAAGATGGGCACTCTCATATTTAAAAACAGAATATAATAAACTATGTATTAAAGAGATATGGTCTAGAATGGTCTAATATAAACCCATATATTTTCTATAAAAAGTTTCCTTTTTGTGAACTATAATGTCTTTAAAAGATAGGTCAAATTGTTAAAAACTGACATGTAAACAACAAACACAAACTATAGCCAGTCACCAGTCAGCAAAGCCCTATTTTTTTGCAAGGCCAACATCACGACAACCATCACTCATGGCCTGCCTTGGAGGCACGACGTGAAGGTTGCCAAAGGTCAGCGCTACTACAGGTGTTTCTATTCACATCATCAATAGTTCATGTATGGACCTATTAGGTAATTCCAAGTTTTCATTCAGATTTATCCTCTTCAAAGGATATGGGGTACACGGTAGCTGGACGGGGAGCTGCAGCCTAACACAACCTGAATTAGCAAATATAGAAACTACCCTGTAGTTCTAAAGATCTAAAATACAACTGCATGGACAAAGTTTTGCTGCGAAAGAATCGTATGTGTATATACAGGAGCGTGTTGTTGATTCCACAGATAAAATTTACCATCAGCTAAGTTGGTCCTTTCGTTGTGCATGAACTCATACACAAGTATGTTCTTCCTGTCTTGCTGACTGTAACCAGTGAATGTTACCAGGTTCCAATTACGTATTCCAGAAAGCAATGCTACCTAAAACATGTAGACCTTCACAGGAGACTACTCCCTTCGTCCCACAATAAGTGTCAACTCTAGTACAACTTTGTAACAGAGTTGAGACGCTTATTTTAGGATGGAGGGCGCACATGTAAGCCAGCCAACTCATCAGGACAACATCGGTAAGAAAAGAAATGCATGAGCATATGGTACATTGTCATGCAACGATGCAATCATAGCATGATATGGCTGTTCAGTAGACCATTACAACAGACCACAAGAGGGGATGTGCAGATACAGAATGCAAAGGAAATTTCAAAAGGCAGGAACTGAAATTGCAGAAACATAAAAGAAGGATTACAACTAATCTAAGATAGTGAGGAAACAATTGTCATATGCTCAAAGCACATTAATAGGTCATTGGATAAAGAAAAAACAGAATAGTCAAACATATCAGGATCTTTTTTCACAACAGGACCAAGCCATACTATAAAAGCAGAAACAAGTAAACACATGAGAAGGTGCACATAAATTTAACTACTTGGCATAACATAACATAAGTTCATCATCTAACAACAAGAGCCTACACCGGTATATAATTACAGA
Source organism: Triticum aestivum (assembly GCF_018294505.1). NCBI lineage: Eukaryota > Viridiplantae > Streptophyta > Magnoliopsida > Poales > Poaceae > Triticum > Triticum aestivum. Next base: position 203,209,192 of record NC_057809.1, read on the forward strand.
AGATATTATGTATGCAAATATGATGATATATAACCCTATTCGATTATTCAATTTGATGTGATGCTAAGAAGCACACATCTGAGCCGTCTATTTCTTTTCTCAAAGAAAATAACACCAGGTTTATTTTTAGTAAGAAGTGCAACAACAATCATGCCTCAGTTGATAAATAATAAAGGAGTACTCGGAATATATACAAACTTGACTCAAAGAGCATTGTATTGTCCATTTTGAACATAAATCAAGCAAACCAACATGGGCTCTCCACAAAAACTGCACTATAATTCTTGAGATGGGTTGAAAGAACAAGGCAAGTAACCTGCAACCAAATAAGAGGATGCCATAATTGCTAGTGAGGCCTGCCCCAAAACCTAAGTTGCGCTCTTCCCTACCCCTATTCTGTACATATAGTGGAAAAAGTGTCCAACCAGCAGCATATTCAAAATCTACAGCTCCTTGGAAGAAGGCCCTTCTCCATAGTAACTAAGCAAGCTTACGAAGGTCTTGTGATTTTATTTGAACAAGGCTATTATGTGGAAGTAAAACCATTCTAATAACTATGGAGCTGCAAAGGTATACTCCAAACAATGATGAGATACAGTGACAATTCTGGTACAGAGCATAATGATAATGTTCATGAGATACATACAGTGAAAACTGTGGTATGGGAATGGCCAATTAGGATCCCTGGTCTTTAACAAATACCTAATATCCAAACTTCCAATTATTATGGAATGATGCATATGTGTATGTAATTAGCTGCACGTACGCTATATTCCTTCATTTGAAAACACTTGTCCTTAACCTCTCAAGTTTTAGCTAATTAATAAGTCACATATAATTGTCAGCATATATTATAGGCAGATAGAAGTACGTGAAGAAACTCTAGGACATGGCATCGTGCTTCTGTCAAGAGGATTCCCGGAGCAGGTGAGCAGCTACGGCAAGCTCCTCTGTAGTCGCCTTCACCTCCTCCATGTACACCTATGTGAAGAACAAGAGGAACAAATCATAAGCTTAACTAACATTTGGCATCTTGTACTGCTAAGAAACCACACCTGAAAGCTATCGTCCTCCCCTAAGCACTCCTCCTTGTGCATTTATACAAACAACTATCGTCCTCCCCTGAGCACTCCTCCTTGTGCATTTATACAAACAACTAGTGCTCGCATTTGCAATCTCAAAGGCAAAACGAGATAATTAGAGAGAGCAAGAGAGAGAGAGAAAGAGATTTTGTAGGGGACTCACACGCACACTTAGGTGTCAAGGATGTCTATGAATCAGATATAAATTCTTTATATATTGGCGGAGTATGGCGTAAAAAGCACACTGAACAAAACAAGAACATGTGCTTTTCTTACCTAAGTTGCCATGCCACTGCATTAGCTAAGCCTCCATATCTGGCCACAGGCCACCGGCGTCATCGCTCGCACATACCACCCTGCGAGCCACAACCATATCATTCCTCCCAAATCACAGAGAGAAAGAGAGAGAGAGAGAGAGAGAGAGAGAGAGAGAGAGAAGACGTACATGTGGATGTGGTTGAACAACGCTATGAAGGTCCAACCGCGCAGATCAGGGGGAACCAGGGAGGCAACCTTATTGTGTCAGCTACACCTAGCTAGCTAGCGCCTTGCTGCAGCAATAGCAGTCACCGCCGCTTCCTCCGCTGTGAGCCATTGATGCACCCTGCTCATAACTTGATATACCCCTCTGCAGCCACATAAAATTAACATGTTCTTGGAAATTTGAACAACAATTTAGCACACAAAAAACTTTGCAAGTAGCAACATAATATTATATTCAAAGGTACATTTTGTATGCCATGTTGAAAGACCAAGCTCATAATTCAAAAAAAGTATTTTCTAACAAATGAAGATCTTTGAAAGTTTATGAAAATGGAATTGGCAGGAAAAGATGCACTTGAATCTCCATGTTTTTTTCTAACAAATGAAGAGGCATCTCTGAAAGTTGCTGAAAATGGAATTGGCAAGAGAAAATGGCAATTGAATCTTCATGTTTTTCCTCGAAACCAGGCCAGTCTGCACCCTAGCAACACAAATTCAGATCTGCTATTGTTGTCGCAGGAACATTTGGCCCCATTTCATCTCCACCCTCTCCTAGTTGTGCGGACAACATCAGATTCGGGCAACTCATAAATTAGCCAAGATAAACACGTTGATCGTGACCACAAGATTCACATCAGATCAAAGTACATCTAAGAAAAACTAAAAAACAAAATTTCTCTCGATATCAATATTAGAGAGTCCATCTATTTTCAAAGTAAACTACGTGATATGATAAATACTAAAGCAGAATACATATTGTACAAAAGACATAGAGAGGGGGTAGGTGAAGCTCACCTTGTCACCGACATCGTCTCCCTCTTCCTTGGAATGGACCACCTCGGCGAGCCTCTACTGTCTAGCAGCCACCGTCGCTGCCATTCCCCTACCACTGAGAGCTCTCGGTGAGGTGGACCGGGCTGTGTCGATGGATGAGGGAGGGAAACAATGGCATGAGAGAGAGAGAATGGTAGCGCCACTGCAGCCGCCGAGGCTCCGGTGGGGTGGCCGGATGAATGCTTTGTGGCCGTTCCTCGCCTGTGGACCACCTCGTCCAACCGCTGTCACCAACCCCGTGCTCTACCGCCACCATTTTTACTCCTCGTATGGGATGCAGATCCGGGGAGGAGGAAGGAAGCAGAAGAGGCAGGAGGAGAGGGTGGGATGCGGCGGCGGACGAGGGAGGAGGAGGAGGAGGGTGGGATGCGGCGGCGGACGAGGGAGGAGGAGGAGGAGGGATGTAGATCCGAGGAGGAGGAAGTAAGCAGAAGAGGCGGGAGGAGAGGGTGGGATGCGGCGGCGGACGAGGGAGGAGGAGGAGGGAGGGATGTGGCTGCTGTGGATTGGGGCTAGGTCACCCACGACGTCTGCGAGATGCGCGGCACGCGGGGACAGGTCCATTCGCACCCATGAATGGTTCACCCAGCCAATAGGAAGGTTGGACGAGCCCACCAGTCATGGACGTTAGAAAATTACAGTGCAGTGAAAACCAGAGTAAACACCCGAGGCTTAGATCGGGCGGCTGAGACACATTGGTTGACCAAAACGACTTCCATCGAACGACCAACGAAGATGCAAATCGAGGGAGCTTCCTGGGAGCGAGTTGGCTAGCCTCTGTATAGTTTTAAATATATATATATATATATATATATATATATATATAGTGATACTATTCATCACCCAGGGTGCAGAATAAATTATTCTTCACCCGAGGTAATCTTACGATCATTTGATAATTAAATTATGTTTGGAATTTAAATAGTTACATTTCTATTGATTCACTACGTAAAATTTGGCATAAGAAAATAAAAATATAGGTCATAAGACAAGAAAATTTGCAATTTATGTGTATTTTCCACTATGTTTTTATGTTTATAATTGTACATAACATAAAATATTTTTTACGACGACTATATATTTTCTTACGGTCTCTTTCCGCGTCGGAAATAGGACAAAACTTACGAAACGTAAAATTACGGTACATTGATGGTAAAATAGAGGAGGGTGAAGAATAACTATTCCTCACCCAGGGTGACGAATAGTCAATCCCTATATATATATATATAGTGATACTATTCATCACCCAGGGTGCAGAATAAGTTATTCTTCACCCGAGGTAATATTACGATCATTTCATAATTAAATTACATTTCGAATTCAAATAGTTACATTCCTATTGATTCACTATGTAAAATTTGACATAATAAAATAAAAATATAGGTCATAAGACAAGAAAATTTGCAGTTTATGTGTATTTTAGACTATGTTTTTATGTTTGTAATTTTACATAATATAAAATATTTTTTACGGCGATTATATATTTTCTTACGGTCCCTTTTTGCGTCGGAAATAAGACAAAACTTACGTAACATAAAATTACGGTGCATTGATGGCAAAATAGAGGGGGGTGAAGAATAACTATGCCTCACCCAGGGTGAAGAATAACTATGTCCCATCGCACAACACACACGTCTTATTAGCAGCAACCGTTTGTGTTATTATCGATATTCACACACATTTCTGATTACAGACCTGTTTGCCGCGTATCACACACATCTTGTTCATTTGAACCATTTCTGTTCTAATGTCTCAAAGCAAATAGTTCATCCGAGTGAACCGCATGTCGTATATCACACACACCATTGATCTAGCTGACTATTTCCATTGTGTTGCCTAATCACAAACAGTTCATCCGAGTGAACTGTATGTTGTACATCGCACACACCTTCATCAGGCTGCCCGTTTCTTTTGTTCCTCTTCATCGCAAACAGTTAATTGAGCTGAACCATATGCCCTGCATCGCACATGCAACTAAAATCTGAACCGTGTTTGATACATCCTCCATCACAAACGTTTTGCACCTTTTTGACGATTTTTTACACCACTGTTTGCGATTATGGCGTCGCACACAATTTTGTCGAAGGGTCTCTGATTGTAGTGTCGCGTTAGCAGCATCCTGCAGTAGTATGTGGACCAAATATATGTATGAAAAGGGTGTTTTGATGTTCGAATACCCAATGCACAACTTTGATGTGGCACCTGTCGCACAAAAGCACAATATTGCTAGTCAGCCACCCCCTATGAACCCCACTTCATGTCGGCAGTAAGGGAATCCTAGCTACGAATGCATGACCCCAAATAGATAGGTCTGAAATCTCACACTACCGTAACACAAAACCTATAGGAGTCCATCATATATATGGTCGAACTTCCCCTTTTGCTTCCTGACAAAGGTGGATCGTGTGCCGACCCACAAATGTGTGCTTGTGGCGCGAGATGGGTGAGACTACATACGACCCACATGCAGGTGGCCCTACTATATGTATGAAAAGGGTGTGGTGTGATATTTAACTACCATTCACAACTTTGATGTGGCATGTGTGCCTCACAAATTAACCGGACTTCCCCGACCCCATGGAGGTTCCAGGTAGTGCGAAGTAGCCCCCTCCCACACACACACACATGTCGGGGGGAGGGCATCTCACCAAGACGTACTATAACAAGGACCAAGCAGAATCCAACTTGGTCATACAACCTCTCCCGCTCGTTGTTGGTCAAAGTGATAGATGTGCACACGGCCCTACAAAATGGGCTAGCTTGTCGCTGATAACCTCGCAAGGGAGTACTGTATGAAGACAAACCCACTCTGTGCATGTGGCCCAAGTATGTATATGGAAGTGGCGTGTGTGGTGTCTGAATACCCAATGCGCAAATTTGATGTGGCACCATGCTTTGGAATCGTAAAATCCCCACACCGAGCGAGGGTTCATGATGTGTAGCATGCGCTCAAACTTAATTAGGCTTGGAATGATCGACTACTATACGATAACTCAAAGCAAAGAATAAGAATCCACCCTAGTAACCTTTCTCGTCGTTGGTCGAAATGACAGGCATCCACGCGGGCCCACGAATATATATAGGCTTACCGCCCATAACCAAGCGAGTGAGAGTGTGTCCAAAGACAACCATTGAATGTGTATGTCCCGAACATATTTATGGAGGTGTGTGATGCATGAATATGTGTTGAATACCCGTCCCAATGCAAAACATTGATGTGGTGCATGCATTGAAATCGTAGAGGTCCCCACATAGAGCAAGAGGTTCATGACGTGTCGTGTGCTCCCCCCACCCTTTGATCCAGCGAGATGTATTCATGTGTACACATGCGCTATTATATATATGTAATCTCACATCATGATCTATATCGTGAAACAAACAAAAAAATTAATCCCTTCATAAGTCAAATTAGCTAACCTCTCTCGTTATCGGTGAAAGTGATGGACCAAGCGGGCCGATAGATGGAAGCATCACCGATAACCGTGTGAGTGAGTGCCATATATAGGACAACAACCATCGCTTGCATGTGTGCCAGAACATATATATGGAGAGGTGTGTGGCTGTGATGTTTTGAATACCTAATGCACAACTTTGATGTGGCATTTGCCTCAAAAACCGCAAAGTCCCCACACAAAGTGAGGTTCATGTGACACCTAGTATATATATGTTGGTCAACCCCCCTTCGACGCGTACTATACACCTAGTAACACAGCCCTAAAAGAATTAATCCTCTTTGTTTGTCAAACGTACCTCTCTCATTGGGGCAAAGTGATGGATGACGAACTCGCAGGCCCACAGAAAGCAAAGTGTACGTCGCACACGAGTGATCATACTATATAGGACTACGTACCACCGTTTGCATGTGGCCCAAAGAGGTGTTCGTGAGATGTTTGAATACGCAATGCACAACTTTGATGTGGCACCACATATATAGGAAACCAAAAGGTCCCCACAGAGAGCGTGAGGTTCATGATGTGTGGTATGTGATATATGTACACCCCCATTCAACATGTGGTATATATGTACTACTACTGTATAGCACAAACCAAAAAAGAATAATTCCTTGATGATCAAATTAACCTCTCTCTCTCGTTGGGTCAAAGTGATGGAGGACAACCTCGCATGCCCATGGATGGAAGTGCCACACGTGAGTGAGTTCCTATAGGGAAACCACTGCGCCTGCATGGTATTGCGTGATGTTTGAATACCAATATAATGTACAACTTTGATGTGGCACCTGCATTGGGAACCGGAAAGTCCCCACATGGAGCGAGGTTATGACATGCATATATATAGAGTATTCATGCTCCCCCCTCTTTGACATGTACATACTCCTACCGTGCATATACGTAACACAAACAAAAAAAAGAACCATCCTTGTTGGTCAAATTAACCTCTCTCTCGTTGTACGTTCAACTGATCGACGACGACCTCGCAGGCCCATAGATAGAGTCACACGTGTGTGAGTGTCATAGGACAAAACCACCGCGTGCATGTGCCCATGTGTTATGTGATGTTTGAATACCCAATGCACAACTTTGACGTGGCACATACTTCGCAAAACGGAAACGCACTACACCATGATGCGTAGCCCCCTCACTTCCAGCCGGTGGGAGGAACTCATGTGTACGCACATGCCCGAACTTTGATATGGAATCTCACCATGATCCACACCACACACATGCCAAGATGAATCCACCTTCTTGTCAAATGCCTCTCATTGTCGGTGGAAACTGGAAACCTTTGCGGGCTAACGAATGGGCACGTCGCTGATAACCGCATGAGGGAGTGTCCGAGAGGACCACCAATGCATGCATGTGGCCCGAACATGTATGTATGGAAGGGTTGTGTAATGCTTTAAATAACCAATTCACGACTTTGATGCGGCATATATGACTCACAAAATGATCAATAATCCCACACGGAGGCTCACGACTCGTAATGTACTGCCGGTCGCCCCCCCCACACACACAGAGACACACACATCCCGCACCACCACAGCCACTCTGAGGCATGTCAAACTTTTTCTGTAGTGAACATGTGACCAAAGGAGTGTCATATTAAAATTAAAAAAACAGACATCATTCGACCGTTTTTATACATTGATTGATTTCCTGGGGATTTAATCTGCAAAAATAAAATTTGAGCTACATGTGCACCAAAATGGATTGCAAAATCATGTGTCCCTGGGTGCATGTTTCCCCATGCAAGAGATTTCAAAACATTGAGAATATAGATTTTTAAAATTCAGTAAATCCAAAATTTAGTTGAAATTCATGAAAATTATCATGGTGTCATATATGGACACCAGTAGACTATGATATTGTATTTTTTCGTCAAATTTGTGACATGTTTTGATATAATCTTCTTACAAACGGGAGATTGTTAATAATTGGCAACCAATATCTCATATGGATTATTTATTCGGGCCGTGTGTGTTAGACCATGTCATGCTTCGATTAAGCAGTAAAGCGGCAGAATGAATCATCAATAAACAAAAAAATATGTGTTGCCACGTGCCCCATGTGTCGTGCCAGCAGGCATGAGTTGACGAGACGTATGCGAGAAGTCCGCTGCGCAGTCCGCTGCGCAGGCAGACCGGGAGGTGTGCGTGCAGGTGTGCGTATTGATGGGAGGCATTTTCGCTGCGTAGTGTTACCAGGAGGCGTGCGAGTAGCTGTGTGAAATGATGGTAGGAATGGTAGAAGTCTGCCGCGCAGGCTCACCGGGAGGTGATACAGCCTTTGACTGCCGCCCGCCTCGCTCCCACTGGGCTGTATTAATTGCGCGCCCGAGCCGCCGGCCATAATAGGCGACCGCACCCCCGGTCCATAGTGGTCACCAACATTTGGACTCTGGAGTGTATGAGGATGTCGTCGAACTGCACCATCGGAGGGAGTGGCGACGCCGGGGCTGGTGAAGCATCCGCGCAACGCGTGAAGTTGGGCATAGAGGTTGTCGTCGCTGCCGATCAGGTCTCGCGCGGGAAGCAGCACGACATTGACTTCGTCGGCGCCGTCATGCCCCCTCCCCCAACCGGAGCCGGAGGTCAACAGCAACTCCGGCAACGACTGCGACTCCAATGGAAAACCGGTTAGTCATCTATATACCCATTTGTGTGACAAACATATCATGTGTTTTCTCTGGTTACTCCCCATCTCTAATTTTTTGGAATACAAATCATATGGTTATGTTCTCTCATTCCATGAAATCGGAGTAATTAAGATCCGTTAAATGCACGTAGTGTATTGATTGTTTGAATGTTATCCATATAGGGTTAGTGATTAGTTGTTTGTTCTGTACAAATGATTTTTGCTAATAATCCGACTAGGGTTAGCATGTGTGCTAATAATTCGTGGCCAGATCTTGAGAATTGATTTTGAATGTCCTACATATATGTTTGTGCATTTTTTTTCTAGATGTTGAGAATTGATTTTGAATGTCCTACATGTATGTTTCTACCTTTTTTTTCTTTCAGATTGGTACGTACACATATGAGGCTCCGGCCAGCGCCGCTGCCGGATGTAGATCTTGGATCCGGCTATGTGGCCAAAAACGGCCACGCCCCCTGGACCTGAGGAACCAATAGAATCTCTAGTGGACCGCATCAGCGATCTCCCGGACGACATCCTTGGGGAGATCATCTCCCTTCTCCCCACCAAGGATGGCCGCCGCACACAAGTCCTCGCATCTTGGTGGTGCACTCTATGGCGCACCGTGCCTCTTAATCTCGACTATCGTCAGCTGTCTGTCGATGATGATTCTGAACTCCAAGGAGCCATCATCTCCTCCCACCAGGGCTCTGTTCAACGCATCTGCATCCTGTCATGCTACCTGCTGGACAAACCCTGTACGGTGGCCGCCTGGCTGACATCCCGTCAATTTTATAAACTCCAGCAGCTTGACTTCTACCATTACTATAGCGAGAGGTTACAACCAAGAGCTGCATCTGTGCCCTCACCACTGATGCCCATCTCATGGTTTTCCTCCGCTCTCCACACCGCTGCCTTGACCCGGTGCCATCTAGGAGACAATCTGGTACTAATGCTTCGACCCCCCCTGCTGAAAAAACTTGCGCATGTGTTGGTTGATCAGTCGGAGGCCTCATTGCACAGCATCATCCACTCTAGATGCCCTGCCCTGGAGCGTTTGGTGCTTGTTTTTGGAAATGGAATCCATATCCCTTGTCTCAAAATAAAGTCGTTGATACGTCTCCAACGTATCTATAATTTGTGATTGTTCCATGCTGTTATATTATCAATCTTGGATGTTTTATAATCATTTTATAGTCACTTTATATCATTTTTTGGTACTAACCTATTGACATAGTGCCAAGTGTCAGTTCCTGTTTTTTCCGTGTTTTTTACATCGTAGAAAATCAATATCAGATGGAGTCCAAATGCCACGAAACTTTACGGAGATTTTTTATGGACCAGAAGGAACATGTTGGGCCTTGGTTGCACCTGGGGGAGTACCGAGGAGGGGACAACCCACCAGGGCGCGCCAGCAGGCCCAGGCGCGCCCTGGTGGGTTGTGCCCACCTCGGCTGCCCCCCGGACCGCCTCTTTGCTCTCTAAATACCCAAATATTCCCAAAACCCTACGGGAGTCGACGAAATATTCATCCAGCCACCCCAGAGTCCAGAACCACCAGATCCAATCTAGACACCATCTCGGATGGGGTTCACCACCTCCATTGGTGCCTCTCCGATGATGCGTGAGTAGTTCTTTGTAGACCATCGGGTCTGTAGTTAGTAGCTAGATGGCTTCATCTCTCTCTCTCTCTTGATTCTCAATACAATGGTCTCTTGGAGATCCATATGATGTAACTCTTTTGCGGTGTGTTTGTTGGGATCTGATGAACTTTGAGTTTATGATCAGTCATATTTTTTTATATCCAGGAAAGTTATTTGAGTTTCTTTGATCTCTTATATGCATGATCTCTTACAGCCTCGTATTTCTACCCCGATATTTGGGTTTTGTTTGGCCAACTTGATCTATTTATCTCTTGCAATGGGAAGAGGTGCCCAGTAGTGGGTTCGATCTTACGGTGCTCGATCCTAGTGACAGAAAGGGAACCGACGCGTATGTATCGTTGCTACTAAGGATAAAAAGGCGGGATCTATATCTACGCAATAGATAAACGGATCTTGTCTACATCATGTCATCATTCTTATTGCATTACTCCATTTTTCCATGAACTTAATACACTAGATGCATGCTGGATAGCAGTCGATGTGTGGAGTAATAGTAGTAGATGCAGGCAGGAGTTGGTCTACTAATCTTGGACGTGATGCCTATGTAATGATCATTGCGTGGATATCATCATAATTATTTGAGGTTCAATCAATTTCCCAACAGTAATTTGTTTACCCACCGTTCGCTATCTTTCTCGAGAGAAGCCACTAGTGAAACCTATGGCCCTCGGGTCTTCTTCCTCATATATTTGCTTGTGATCTAATTTTCCTTTGCATTTTTATTCAGATCTATTAAACCAAAAATACAAAAATACTTTATTGCACTTTACTTTATTTGTGATCTATTATTTCAATCTACTACAATTTTCTGGCATCATTACTCGAAAGGGATTGACAATCCCTTTAACACGTCGGGTTGCGAGGTATTGTTATTTGTGTGCAGGTGTTGTTTACGTTATGTTGGTTGGTTTTCCTACTGGTTCTATAACCTTGGTTTCTTCACTGAGGGAAATACCTACCGTCGTTGTGCTGCATCATCCCTTCCTCTTTGGGGAAATACCGACGTAGTCCTAGCAGACAGGAGCTTTTCTGGCGCTATAGTCAGAGAGCAATCAAAAGGAATTTCTGGCGCCGTTGCCAGGGAGGATCTTCTTCATAACCAAGTTCCTAATCACAAATCTCATCTCCTTGCAATTTACATGCTTTGCCATTTGCCTCTCGTTTTCCTCTCCCCCACTTCACAAAAAATTGCCATTTTTATTTGTCTCTCTTTTTCCGTTCGCCGTTTTCTTGTCGGATCTGTTTTTAAGTGCAATCTTGTTGTGTGGTCATCATGACTCAAGAGAACACCAAGTTATGTGATATCTCAAATACCAACAACAATGATTTTATTGGCACTCTACTTGCTCCTCCCGCCACTAGTGCGGAGACTTGTGATATTAATACTGCTTTGCTAAATCTTGTTATGAAAGAACAATTTTCCGTTGCTCCTAATGAGGATGCCGCGTCCCGTCTTAATACCTTCATGGAATTATGCAATATGCAAAAGAAAAAAGATGTGGACAATGATGTGGTCAAGACGAAATTATTTTCGCTTTCTTTGCGTGATTCTGCAAAAATTTGGTTCTCTTCTTTGCCTCGCAATAGTATCGATTCTTGGAATAAGTGCAAAGATGCTTTTATCACTAAGTATTTTCCTCCCGCAAAAATTATTTCCCTTAGAACCCAGATCATGAATTTCAAGTAACTTGAGCATGAGCATGTTGCACAATCTTGGGAAAGGATGAAAATGATGCTAAGGAATTACACAACACATGGGTTAAATCTTTGGATGATCATTGTAACACCCCGGATGTAACTTTCCCTATTTGTACTCCAACTCTTGCCGTTTCCGGTGTTAAGTTATATTTATTTCCTCGGGTTTGGGTTTTTGTCTCCATGTTTTGTTGTCATTGTCATGCATCTCATATCATGTCATCATGTGCATTGCATTTGCATACGTGTTCATCTCATGCATTCGAGCATTTTCCCCGTTGTCCGTTTTGCGTTCCGGCGCTTCGTTCTCCTCCGGTGGTCATTTCTAGCTTTCTTTCGTGTGTGGGGTTTAAACATTTCCGGATTGGACCGAGACTTGCAAAGCGGCCTTGGTTTACTACCGGTAGACCGCCTGTCAAGTTTCGTATCATTTGGACTTAGTTTGATACTCCAACGGTTAACCGAGGGGCCGAAAAGGCCTCGTATGTGTTGCAGCCCAACACCCCTCCATTTTGGTCCAAAACCCACCAAACTCTGCTCCATCATCTAGAGCGTTCGATCACGATCGTGTGGCCGAAAACCGCACCTCATTTGGACTCTCCTAGCTCCACTTATGCCTATAAATACACCCCCTCCGTTTTCGGATCTCCCCTCTCCACGAAACCCTAAAAATTCCCTCGCGCCCGCCGGACATTGTCCGACCCGGCCGGACACACCGCCTCCGCCTATCGCCGCCCGCCACGTGGCACGCCGCCACCAGCCTCAGCCGCCGGCCCGCGGAGCCCGTCCCGGGCCCCCGAGGCCCAGTCCATCCGCCGCCTCCTCGCCCGCAGGCCGCCGCTGCCTCCCTCGCGTCCGATCGCCGCCTCCGCCGCCCGCCATCAGCTCCGGCCGCGAGCTCACCGGAGCTCCTCGCCGGAGCTCCCCGCCGGATCCCCCGCGCCCCCCTCGCCTTCCCCGCGCTTCGGGAGCGGCAACCGCCGCCGACCGCCGCCAGGACCGGCCGGGGAGAGGCCGGCCTCGCCTCCCCTCTCCTCCTCGCCGGAGCCACCACCTCGCCGGAGCCACCACCACGCCGGCCAACCTCGGGAGTCGCGCCGGTGAACAGTGATCTCAGATCCAGATCTAGATCCGGTTGACTTTTCTCCCCCGAACTCTATTTTTTTGTGCATACTTTGACCTGCCATTTCTCCACATCTGTAGCTCCGTTTTGGACGTATAGTATATCAAAATGTTCGCCTCGATGAGTACATCATTTAATTCCATTGCATCATTTTCATTTGAGTTCATCTTGATGCCCGAAATACTGTTAGAAGGAGGCTTCGTGAGTTATTTATCAGATCTGCTATTCATCTTAGACTTTTGTCATTTTTGCCATAATTATTGTGTGCATGCCATGCCTGTGAGTCCTTCATATGTTTTGTTAAGGATTTTTTTATCTTTCCAGAGGTGCAACCCATGCATTTTTAGGATGTGTGTGGTGACTTGTGCAAGCTTGCAAAGTGAGGCGCCCGGTAAATCTGTTTTCAGGGACTTAGTAGTTTTCAAAGTCTGGATTGTTAGTTCATGATGCCATATGTTCATGTTGTTTGCTAGTGATCCGTGCCTCTTTTGAGGATGATCAGTAAGGGAGTTTTGTTAATCTTGTTATGCTCTATCCATCCATGTGTTTGTTTGCAATTATGGAACACCCTAGCTTGAGTCAATCGAGCTCTACTTTTGCTTCGTTGCAAATCTGGGAAGATCGTCAACTTGTTTGCGATTTTGCCGATGTTATTATAGTTGATCCGTGCATGCTATGCCATTGTTCTTGCCACGTCTAGCTTGTATTTTGTGCCTTCTTGGAGGATGTATGCTTGTCTTGCCATGACTTGCACCGTGGTGAGTGCATCGAGCTCTTAAACATGCCTTCGTGAGTTATGTTTCAGCATGTCCCAGTTTTCACTAAGTCTGAAAATTAATTATGTTTTTGCTATGTTCGTGTGCTTGTTAGTATATTTTGTGATCCCTTTTGGCTCAAGGTCACTAAGGGACTTTTGTTAAGCTTGTTGAGTAGCTCCATGACATGTCTTTATTTGTCATGTTCAGGTCCTGTAGCATGTTGTTTTGTTGTTCCGAAGAGGGCTATATGATCTGAAATTCCAGACAAGTGTTAATTTCACTAAGTCTGGGATCTGTTTTGCATTTGCGTTTTTGACATGCTTGTTTGAACCTCATAATGGATGAATTGGCCGTGGCTCAGTGCTAGTCTTTTGTTAAGTATCTTGTGTGCATCCCTGCCATGTATTTTGTTGTCATGTTTGGTGGCTGTAGCATGTTCATCTCATTGCATTTAGATGCCTACTTGCTGTAAATCGCAGACCGGTGTCATTTTTGAATCGCTTGCCATTTCCAAACCGTAACTCCGATTCCGGTGTTCTTTATATCGTTTTCAAGCGATTTCATCTCATCTTTCCAGTGGCACCCTTGGAATTCCAAGTAGAGGCCAAGTTCATGCATTTCCTGTCATATCTTGCATTTTGCATCCCGCATCGCATCCCACATAGCATATCATCATTTTATCATATTGCTTGGTCTTGCACGTGGTTGATTGTATCCTTGTTGCTTGTTTGTCTTATTTGGGTAGAGCCGGGAGACGAGTTTGCTAACGAGGAGCCCGTTGAGTTTGCTCTTGAGGATCCAGTCAACTCTGACAAATGTGCAGGCAAATGATCATACCCTCGAAATCACTACTATCTTTGCTATGCTAGTTTGCTCGCTCTTTTGCTATGCCATTTCTACGATGCCTACCACTTGCTTGAAAGCCTCCTAAATTTCCATGTCAAACCTCTGACCCACCATTGTCCTAGCAAACCGTTGATTGGCTATGTTACCGCTTTGCTCAGCCCCTCTTATAGCGTTGCTAGCTGCAGGTGAAGTTTGGAGGCCGTTCCTTGTTGGAACATCTTTTATTTACTTGTTGGGATATAATTATATTATCTTGCTATCTTAAATGCATCTATATACTTGGTAAAGGGTGGAAGGCTCGGCCTCTCGCCTAGTGTTTTGTTCCACTCTTACCGCCCTAGTTTCTGTCATATCAGTGTTATGTTCCCAGATTTTGCGTTCCTTACGCGGTTGGGTTATAATGGGAACCCCTTGATAGTTCGCCTTGATTAAAGCTTTTCCAGCAATGCCCAACCTTGGTTTTACCATTGGCCACCTAGCCTCTTTTTCCCTTGGGTTACCGGAGCCCGAGGGTCATCTTATTTTAAACCCCCCCGGGCCAGTGCTCCTCTGAGTGTTGGTCCAAATAGAGCCACTTGCAGCGCCACCTCGGGGAAACTTGAGGGTTGGTTTTAGTTGTACGTAGTGTTCATCTGAGTGTGCCCTGAGAAAGAGATATGTGCAGCTCCTATCGGAATTTGTCGGCACATTCGGGCGGTGTTGCTGGATTTGTTTTAACCTGTCAAAGTGTCTTGAATTACCGAGATACCGAGTCTGATCGGAACGTCTTGGGAGGAGGTCTATTCCTTCGTTGACCGTGAGAGCTTGTCATGGGCTAAGTTGGGACTCCCCTGCAGGGATTGAACTTTCGAAAGCCGTGCCCGCGGTTATGGGCAGATGGGAATTTGTTAATGTCCGGTTGTAGATAACTTGAACCTTAATTTAATTAAAATGAATCAACTGAGTGTGTTGCCGTGATGGCCTCTTCTCGGCGAAGTCCGGGAAGTGGACACGGTGTTGGAGTAATGTTTGCGCAGGTTGTTCTCTAGCTTCTCGCTCGTGCTTTGCCTCCTCTTCTCGCTCTCTTTTGCGAATAAGTTAGTCACCATACTTGCTAGTCGCTTGCTGCAGCTCCACTCATATTTTTTTACCTTGCCATACCTATAAGCTTGAATAGTCTTGATCGCGAGGGTGCGAGATTGCTGAGTCTCTGTGGCTCACAGATTACTATTACACCAGATGTAGGGCACGATGATTCCGCTCCAGGAGACGCGTATGAGCTCAAGTGGGAGTTCGACGAAGACTCTCAACGATACTACGTTTCCTTTCCCGATGATCAGTAGTGGTGCCCAGTTGGGGGTGATTGGGACCGTGTCGCATGTTGGGTTCTCTTTTATTTTGGCGCCGTAGTCGGGCCATGAGTGTTTTGGATGATGTAATGTTATTTATGTACTTGATTGACGTGGCGAGTGTAAGCCAACTATGTTATCTCCCCTTTTATTATTACATTACATGGGATGTTTGTGAAGATTGCCTAACTTGCGACGTATGCCTTCAATGCGATTATGTCTCTAAGTCGTGCCTCGACAAGTGGGAGCTATAGTCGCATCGAGGGTGTTATAAGTTGGTAATCAGAGCCTTCCCCGACCTTAGGAGCCCCATTGCTTGATCGTTTTTAGCGGCCGAGTTGTGTCTAGAAAAATGTTTTGAGTCTTTAGGAATTATATATCGGAGAGTTTAGGAATTCTTTTTACTTCCCAGTCTCCTCATCGCTCTGGTAAGGCATCTTGGCGTAGAGTTTTGACTCTTCTCTTCTCAAATTTCACTAAAAAAAATTTCTAGGTTCACGCGAGTATCTTAGAATCGTTCCAATGGTTTTATGATGAGAACATTGTCTTGGTGCCTCCTGTCAGGGGTTTAGTGGAAGTGTCCCGGGGAGTTGAGCTCTGAGGTGTTGTCATCATAATTTTATCGTTGCAATTCTGGAATACTTGAGATATTTTCGCCGACATCGAAAATCTCTTTTATGCAGTTCGTTGGTGAGATAACCTCGACGCCACCCAGTACTGGGGCGGGAGTTCGGGAGTATCGCCATAACTTGTATAACGGATGCTTTTCGAAGGTTGAGGTAGATGGTTTCCGAAGGTTTCTTGGTTATGTGTTGAAGGATGGATACAGCTGGATGTCGGATTTGCTAGTTTGGGTGAGATATTATGCTTCCCCTGTATCCCCAACACCTGATTGCATAACCGGAAAGGTTCGGGAGTTTCATAGGTGGGAATTCTAGTAGCTCTAGTTCTTCTTCCACGGATATTGGTTTGAGATTGGGATTTCTTACCGATTATTCGTTCTTGATCCGTACCTTGTTGATTTATTTCTCTACCTTAATTCTACGTGGCTTCTAAATTTATGGATATGTGACCATTTCAAGAGGATTGCATTCGTTCATTTTGTTTGGATGTGAAGACTATATGTTGCAATTTTCATTCCGTTGGATTCAGCTTCAATAATTTATCTGTCATTGTGCTAATGGTGGTCAACCTCTTCAGGATGGCTCCTCCAACGCGCACGACTCCGAATCCTAATCCGCCACCACCTCCACCTCCTCTAGAGGCATGGCAAGCTGTGATGTCCGCAACCAATGCAAACACACAGCTGATCATGCAAATTCTTCAAGAGCGCAATCAAGGCAGTCAAGGGAATCAAGGCAGCAATCAGAGTCACTTTGCTACACTCAACCAGTTCCTTGCTAACGGGCCAAAGACTTTCAGCAATTGTGTTGAGGCAACCGATGCTGACGATTGGCTTGTGGATCTGTGTAAGCATTTCGAGTGCAGTAACGTCAGGCCTGATGACTTTGTCAAGTTCGCTTCCTTCCAACTCAAAGATCAAGCTGCAGAATGGTTCCAGCAGTACAAGGACTCCAGAGGTGGACGTGTTATCACTTGGGATGATTTCCGTCGAGATTTCCGAGCTCATCATATTCCCCAGAGAGTGGT
Source organism: Triticum aestivum (assembly GCF_018294505.1). Lineage (NCBI taxonomy): Eukaryota > Viridiplantae > Streptophyta > Magnoliopsida > Poales > Poaceae > Triticum > Triticum aestivum. The sequence goes on from NC_057809.1 coordinate 203,226,747, forward strand.
TGAAAGCAAGCGTGAGGAATTCCGCAATCTGAAGCAAGGCTCTTTGTCTGTCTATGACTACAACAAGTTGTTCCAGAAGCTTGCCCGCTTTGCCAAGCAGGACGTGCCTGATGAGAAGAGCATGATATACCAGTTCAGGGGTGGTCTCAGAGAAGATATCCAGCTCGCTCTTGTTCTCTTTGAGCCTTTGAGATACGATGAGTTCTACAACATGGCACTGAAGCAAGAGGCTGCTCAGTTGAGGTGTGATGCTTCCAAGAAGTGAGTCAGAGATGCTACTCCTTCTTCCTCTACTCAAGTGGCCAAGCAGCAGAAGTTTTGGCTTCCTCCTCCTCTGTTCCGTTAGCCGTATCAGCAGAAGAGCAAAGGTGGCAGTGGTTCTTCCCACCCACCCAACCCTGGCTTTCAGAACAAGACTTCGTCTCAAGCTCCAAGATCGAGTGCTCCGTATCACCGTCCGCTTTTAGAGGTCACGTGCAACTAGTGCCAACAGAAGGGTCACTATGCCAACAAGTGTTTCAACCAGAGGTGTCTTCCTCCTCCTCCTCCTGTCAGATCGGCAAGTACAGCTGTGGTCAAGCATAACCCCAAGCATGCCAAGGTCAATTTGCTAAATGCAGCTCAGGCAGAGGACTCACCAGATGTGATCATGGGTAACCTTCCTGTTAACGATGTTCCTACAAAAGTTCTTTTTGACACTGGTGCATCGCTTTCTTTTATTTCAACTCCATTTGTGGCCAAGCATGATTTTGTGACCGAAAGGATTCCTATTCCATTGAAGATTGTGTCTCCGGGCAAGCAAATGACTTCTAACAATTGCATCCCGGATGTCTCTATCATGTTGGGCGATTACAAGTTTCTCTCTTCTCCGGTGGTTCTTGGTAACTCGGATATTGATCTTATTCTCGGAATGGATTGGCTTTCTAAGCACAAGGCTCAGCTTGACTGTGCAGCCAGGCAGATTCAATTGACTCATTCGTCTGAGGATTGTCTTTGCCGCTCGTGATGATACTATCCGTCTGTTTTCTCTCAATGAGAAGGGTGAATTGGATGCCATCTCTCAAATTCCAGTCGTTTGCGAATATCAAGACATCTTTCCAGAAGAGCTCCCAGGAATGCCTCCGCACCGGCCAGTTGAATTCGTTATTGATCTTGAGCCTGGCATGGAACCTGTGTGCAAACGTCCTTACAAGCTCGGACCTGAAGAGTTGAAGGAGCTGAAGAAGCAACTTGATGAGCAAGAAAGAATGGGTCTCATCCGGCCTAGTTCTTCTCCGTGGGGTTGTGGTGTTCTTTTTGTGAAGAAGAAGAATGGAACGGACCGACTTTGTGTTGATTACCGTCCAGTGAATAAGAAGACCATCAAGAACAAATACCCACTTCCCAACATCAATGAGCTGTTCGAACAACTCAAAGGTGCCCAAGTTTTCTCCAAGCTTGATCTCCGTATGGGTTATCACCAGATTCGCATTCGTGAAGAAGATATTCCCAAGACAACATTCAGAACAAGCTTTGGTTCATATGAATACACTGTCATGTCTTTTGGCCTCGCCAACGCTCCTCCGACGTTCTCTCGCATGATGAACTTCATCTTCAACGCCTACACCAATGACTTCGTTTTGGTCTATCTCGACGACAATTTGGTTTTCTCCAAGAACAAGGAAGATCATGCCAAACACTTGCGTTTGGTGCTTGATAAGCTCAGGGAACATCAGTTCTATGCCAAGTTCTCCAAGTGTGAATTTTGGCTCGATGAGGTTCTTTATCTTGGTCATATCATCTCTGCCAAGGGCATTGCCGTGAATCCTGAGAAGGTGTCTGCAATTGTGAATTGGGAACCTCCTCAGAATGTGAAGCAACTCCGCAGTTTTCTCGGTCTCGCAAGCTATTGCCGAAGATTCGTTGAAAACTTTTCTAAGATTGCGAAGCCTCTCTCTAATTTTCTTCAGAAGCACGTCAAGTAAGTTTGGTCTCCGGAGTGTGATATTGCTTTCAACACTTTGAAAGAGAAATTGATCATTGCTCCAGTTCTGACTCCGCCTGATGAATCCAAGCTGTACGAGGTCTTTTGTGATGCCTCTCTCCAAGGTCTTGGCGCGGTATTGATGCAAGAGAAGAAAGTTGTTGCTTATACATCTCGCCAGCTGAAGCCTAATGAGAAGAACTACCCCACTCATGATCTCGAGTTGGCGGCAGTTGTGCATGCTCTTTTGACTTGGAGACATCTTCTATTGGGGAGAAAAGTGGATATTTTCACTGATCACAAGAGTCTCAAGTACATCTTCACTCGGCCTAATCTCAACCTCAAGCAAACTCGATGGGTCGAAATGATTCAAGAGTATAATCCGAGTATCGAGTATACTCCAGGCAAGGCCAATGTGATTGCTGACGCTTTGAGCAGGAAAGCGTATTGCAACAGTCTGATTCTTAAGCCTTATCAACCCGAGCTTTGTGAAGCTTTCCGCAAACTTAATCTGCAAGTTGTTCCTCAAGGTTTCCTTGCCAACCTTCAAGTCTCTCCTACCTTAGAAGACCAGATTCGCCAAGCCTAGCTTCTTGATGCTATGGTGAAAAAGGTGAAGATTGGGATTGCCAAGAGTCAGCCCAAGTACAAGTGCTACCGCCTTGATGAGAAGGACACTCTCTTCTTCGAGGATCATATTGTTGTGCCCAAAGGCGACCTCCGTAAAGTGATCATGAACGAGGCTCACAATTCTCTCCTCTCCATCCACCCTGGGAGCACGAAGATGTATCAGGACCTTAAGCAAGCTTATTGGTGGACTCGAATGAAGCGTGAGATCGCTCAATTCGTGAATGAATGTGATGTCTGCAGAAGAGTGAAGGCAGAACACCAAAGGCTAGCGGGTCTCCTCCAACCTCTTGCCATTCCAGAATGGAAGTTTGACCACATTGAAATGGACTTCGTGACTGGGTTTCCAAAGTCCAAGCGTGGCAATGATGCTATATTCGTTGTCATCGACAAACTCACCAAAGTGGCTCACTTTCTGCCTATCAAAGAGTCGATCACTGCAGCTCAATTGGCGGAACTCTATACCTCCCGCATTGTCTCTCTGCATGGTATTCCTCAAGTGATATCTTCAGACCGTGGCAGCATCTTTACCTCGAAGTTTTGGGATTCTTTTCAGAAGGCCATGGGCACGAACATCCGCTTCAGCACAGCTTTCCATCCTCAAACAAGCGGTCAAGTCGAGCATGTCAACCAGATTCTTGAAGATATGCTCAGGGCTTGTGTGATCTCCTTCGGCATGAAGTGGGAGGATTGTCTTCCTTATGCTGAATTCTCCTACAACAACAGTTTTCAAGCAAGTTTGAGCAAGGCCCCTTTTGAAATTATGTATGGCAGGAAGTGCCGTACCCCTCTCAACTGGTCTGAAACCGGTGAACGTCAGCTTTTGGGTAATGACTTAATCACAGAAGCAGAAGAAATGTGCAAAGTCATTCGTGATAACCTCAAAGCAGCCCAATCCCGCCAGAAGAGCTACTATGATAGTAAGCACCATGATTTGGCTTTCGAGATCGGAGATCATGTTTACCTCCGTGTCTCTCCTATGAAAGGTACTCGGCGCTTCGGTATCAAAGGGAAGCTTGCCCCTAGATACGTGGGACCTTTCAAGATTGTCAGCAAGAGAGGCGACATAGCCTATCAACCCGAGCTTCCTTCAAACTTTGCAAATGTTCATGACGTGTTCCATGTCTCTCAGCTTCAAAAGTGCTTCAAGACTCCTGACCGCACCGTCAACTTCGAGGACATTGAGCTCCAACAAGATCTCTCTTATCGTGAGCACCCAGTTGCTATTCTTGAAGAGACTGAACGCAAGACTCGCAACAAGTCAATCAAATTTCTCAAAGTCAAGTGGTCACACCATTCCGACCGTGAAGCTACCTGGGAATGCGAGGATTACCTCCGTTCTGAGTACCCGGCGTTCTTTCAGTCCTAAATCTCGGGACGAGATCCTTTCGTAGTGGTGGAGTATTGTAACACCCCGGATGTAACTTTCCCTATTTGTACTCCAACTCTTGCCGTTTCCGGCGTTAAGTTATATTTATTTCCTCGGGTTCGGGTTTTTGTCTCTGTGTTTTGTTGTCGTTGTCATGCATCTCATATCATGTCATCATGTGCATTGCATTTGCATACGTGTTCATCTCATGCATTCGAGCATTTTCCCCGTTGTCAGTTTTGCGTTCCGGCGCTTCGTTCTCCTCCGGTGGTCATTTCTAGCTTTCTTTCGTGTGTGGGGTTTAAACATTTCCGGATTGGACCGATACTTGCCAAGCGGCCTTGGTTTACTACCGGTAGACCGCCTGTCAAGTTTTGTATCATTTGGACTTCGTTTGATACTCCAACGGTTAACCGAGGGACCGAAAAGGCCTCGTGTGTGTTGCAGCCCAACACCCCTCCATTTTGGCCCAAAACCCACCAAACTCTGCTCCATCATCTAGAGCGTTCAATCACGATCGCGTGGCTGAAAACCGCACCTCATTTGGACTCTCCTAGCTCCACTTATGCCTATAAATACACCCCCTCCGTTTTCGGATCTCCCCTCTCCACGAAACCCTAAAAATTCCCTCGTGCCGGCCGGACATTGTCCGACCCGGCCGGACACACCGCCTCCGCCTATCGCCGCCCGCCACGTGGCACGCCGCTGCCAGCCTCAGCCGCCGGCCCGCGGAGCCCGTCCCGGGCCCCC